>NC_092774.1:20238960-20296235 GCF_047496795.1 Chiloscyllium punctatum
TCACCACCGGCTCTGGCGAATCAACTCCTCAACTTGGACGCGACTTCGGGAATTCATCGTTTCGGCCCTGGAAACTCAGGGTCTGGTTCTCATTGCAGTCTCGTTCTCGGTCTGTCTCAGTCTCGCGACACATGGCATGGTGTTAGAATTATCCCAAACCATTCCATTGGGAAAGTCAACACTGATCCCACCGCAGTGTCACCCTGTTCCAGACGTTCCCAGACAGGCGCCCCCCACACGTTTTTAGCACTGAGGGTATTTTTTTATTCTCTTTTCCAGCGACTCGAGTCGCTCCTGTACACCTGCAGATCCTCTCTGGCGTTCCTGCGCAATACCAGTGACCAACTGGAGGCCAAGCAGCTGCCTGACACTGCAAAGGTATGGGGAATCGATCACATGGAATCACCCAGGCACCAGCTCCTCCCTCACTAACACACAGCCCCTCCCTCACTGAACACACAGCCCGTCCCACTCTCCCAGCCCCTCCCTCACTAACACACGGCCCGTCCCTCTCTCCCAGCCCCTCCCTCACTAACACACAGCCCGTCCCACTCTCCCAGCCCCCTCCCTCACTAACACACAGCCCGTCCCACTCTCCCGGCCCCTCCCTCACTAACACACAGCCCGTCCCACTCTCCCAGCCCCTCCCTCACTGAACACACAGCCCGTCCCACTCTCCCAGCCCCCTCCCTCACTAACACACGGCCCGTCCCTCTCTCCCAGCCCCTCCCTCACTGACACACAGCCCGTCCCACTCTCCCAGCCCCTCCCTCACAGACACACAGCCCGTCCCACTCTCCCAGCCCCTCCCTCACAGACACACAGCCCGTCCACTCTCCCGGCCCCTCCCTCACTAACACACAGCCCGTCCCACTCACCCAGCCCCTCCCTCACTAACACACAGCCCGTCCCACTCTCCCAGCCCCTCCCTCACTAACACACAGCCCGTCCCACTCTCCCAGCCCCTCCCTCACTAACACACAGCCCGTCCCACTCTCCCAGCCCCTCCCTCACTAACACACAGCCCGTCCCACTCTCCCAGCCCCTCCCTCACTAACACACAGCCCGTCCCACTCTCCCGGGCCCCTCCCTCACTAACACACAGCCCGTCCCACTCTCCCGGCCCCTCCCTCACTAACACACAGCCCGTCCCACTCTCCCGGCCCCTCCCTCACTAACACACAGCCCGTCCTACTCTCCCAGCCCCTCCCTCACTAACACACAGCCCCTCCCTCATGAACACACAGCCCGTCCCACACTCCCAGCCCCCTCCCTCATTAACACACAGCCCGTCCCACTCTCCCAGCCCCTCCCTCACTAACACACAGCCCGTCCCACTCTCCCAGCCCCTCCCTCACTAACACACAGCCAGTCCCACTCTCCCAGCCCCTCCCTCACTAACACACAGCCCGTCCCACTCTCCCAGCCCCTCCCTCACTAACACACGGCCAGTCCCACTCTCCCAGCCCCTCCCTCACTAACACACAGCCTGTCACACTCTCCCAGCCCCTCCCTCACTAACACACAGCCCGTCCCACTCTCCCAGCCCCTCCCTTACTGACACACAGCCCGTCCCACTCTCCCAGCCCCTCCCTCACTAACACACAGCCCTGTCCCACTCTCCCAGCCCCTCCCTCACTAACACACAGCCCGTCCCACTCACCCAGCCCCTCTCTCACTAACACACAGCCCGTCCCACTCACCCAGCCCCTCCCTCACTAACACACAGCCCGTCCCACTCTCCCAGCCCCTCCCTCACTAACACACAGCCCGTCCCACTCTCCCGGCCCCTCACTCACTGAACACACAGCCCGTCCAACTCTCCCAGCCCCTCCCTCACGAACACACAGCCCGTCCCACTCTCCCAGCCCCTCCCTCACGAACACACAGACTGTCCCACTCTCCCAGCCCCTCCCTCACTAACACGTAGCCCCTCCCTCATGAACACACAGCCCGTCCCACTCTCCCAGCCCCTCCCTCACTAACACACAGCCCGTCCCACTCTCTCGGCCCCTCCCTCACTGACACACAGCCCGTCCAACACTCCCAGCCCCTCCCTCACTGACACACAGCCTTTCCCACTCTCCCAGCGCCTCCCTCACTAACACACAGCCCGTCCCACTTTCCCAGCCCCTCCCTTACTAACACGCGGCCCGTCCCTCTCTCCCGGCCCCTCCCTCACTAACACACAGCCCGTCCCACTCTCCCAGCCCCTCCCTCACTAACACACAGCCCGTCCCACATTCCCAGCCCCTCCCTCACTAACACACGGCCTGTCCCACTCTCCCAGCCCCTCCCTCACTAACACACAGCCCGTCCCACATTCCCAGCCCCTCCCTCACTAACACACGGCCCGTCCCTCTCTCCCGGCCCCTCCCTCACTAACACACAGCCCGTCCCACTCTCCCAGCCCCTCCCTCACTAACACACAGCCCGTCCCACATTCCCAGCCCCCTCCCTCACTAACACACGGCCCGTCCCACTCTCCCGGCCCCCCCTCCCTCACTAACACACAGCCCGTCACACTCTCCCGGCCCCCCTCCCTCACTAACACACGGCCCGTCCCACTCTCCCGGCCCCCCCTTCCCTCACTAACACACAGCCCGTCCCACTCTCCCAGCCCCCCCTCCCTCACTAACACACAGCCCGTCACACTCTCCCAGCCCCCCATCCCTCACTAACACACAGCCCGTCCCACTCTCCCAGCCCCTCTGTTACTAACACACAGCCCGTCCCACTCTCCCAGCCCCTCCCTCACTAACACACAGCCCGTCCCACTCTCCCAGCCCCTCCCTCACTAACACACAGCCCGTCCCACTCTCCCAGCCCCTCCCTCACTAACACACAGCCTGTCCCACACTCCCAGCCCCTCCCTCACTAACACACGGCCCGTCCCCCTCTCCTAGCCCCACCCTCACTAACACACGGCCCGTCCCACTCTCTCGGCCACTCCCTCACTAACACACGGCCCGTCCCACACTCCCGGCCCCCTCCCTCACTAACACACGGCCTGTCCCACTCTCCTAGCCCCACCCTCATTAACACACGGCCCGTCCCACTCTCCCAGCCCCTCCCTCACTAACACACGGCCCGTCCCACTCTCCCAGCCCCTCCCTCACTAACACACAGCCCGTCCCACTCTCCCAGCCCCTCCCTCACTAACACACGGCCCGTCCTACTCTCCCGGCCCCTCCCTCACTAACACACAGCCCGTCCCACTCTCCCAGCACCCCCTCCCTCACTAACACACAGCCCGTCCCACTCACCCAGCCCCTCCCTCACTAACACACAGCCCGTCCCACTCTCCCAGCCCCTCCCTCACTAACACACAGCCAGTCCCACTCTCCCAGCCCCTCCCTCACTAACACACAGCCCGTCCCACTCTCCCAGCCCCTCCCTCACTAACACACGGCCAGTCCCACTCTCCCAGCCCCTCCCTCACTAACACACAGCCCGTCCCACTCTCCCGGCCCCTCCCTCACTAACACACAGCCCGTCCCACTCTCCCAGCCCCTCCCTTACTGACACACAGCCCGTCCCACTCTCCCAGCCCCTCCCTCACTAACACACAGCCTGTCCCACTCTCCCAGCCCCTCCCTCACTAACACACAGCCCGTCCCACTCACCCAGCCCCTCTCTCACTAACACACAGCCCGTCCCACTCACCCAGCCCCTCCCTCACTAACACACAGCCCGTCCCACTCACCCAGCCCCTCCATCACTAACACACAGCCCGTCCCACTCTCCCAGCCCCTCCCTCACTAACACACAGCCCGTCCCACTCTCCCGGCCCCCTCACTCATGAACACACAGCCCGTCCCACTCTCCCAGCCCCTCCCTCACTAACACACAGCCCGTCCCTCTCTCCCAGCCCCTCCCTCACTAACACACAGCCCGTCCCACTCTCCCAGCCCCTCCCTCACTAACACACAGCCCGTCCCACTCTCCCCAGCGCCCTCCCCCTCACTAACACACAGCCCGTCCCACTCTCCCAGCCCCTCCCTCACTAACACACAGCCCGTCCCACTCTCCCAGGCCCCCTCCCTCACTGAACACACAGCCCGTCCCACTCTCCCAGGCCCCTCCCTCACTGAACACACAGCCCGTCCCACTCTCCCAGCCCCCTCACTAACACACAGCCCGTCCCACTCTCCCAGCCCCCTCCCTCACTAACACACAGCCCGTCCCACTCTCCCAGCCCCTCCTCACGAACACACAGCCTGTCCCACTCTCCCAGCCCCTCCCTCACTAACACACAGCCCGTCCCACTCTCCAGCCCCTCCCTCATGAACACACAGCCCGTCCCACTCTCCCGGCCCCTCCCTCACTACACACAGCCCCTCCACACTCCCAGCCCCTCCTCGACACACAGGCCCTTCCCACTCTCCCAGCCCCTCCTCACTACACACAGCGCCTCGTCCCACGCGTCCATTCCCAGCCCCTCCCTACTACACCGGCCCGTCCCTCTCTCCCGGCCCCTCCCTCACTAACACACAGCCCGTCCCACTCTCCCAGCCCCTCCCTCACTAACACACAGGCCCGTCCCACATCTCCCAGCCCCTCCCTCACTAACACACAGCCCGTCCCACTCTCCCAGCCCCTCCCTCACTAACACACGGCCCGTCCCTCTCTCCCGGCCCCTCCCTCACTAACACACAGCCCGTCCCACTCTCCCAGCCCCTCCCTCACTAACACACAGCCCGTCCCACTCTCCCAGCCCCTCCCTCACTAACACACAGCCCGTCCCACTCTCCCAGCCCCTCCCTCACTAACACACAGCCCGTCCCACATTCCCAGCCCCTCCCTCACTAACACACGGCCTGTCCCACTCTCCAGCCCCTCCCTCACTAACACACAGCCCGTCCCACTCTCCCAGCCCCTCCCTCACTAACACACGGCCGTCCACTCTCCCGGCCCCCCTCCCTCACTAACACACAGCCCGTCCACTCTCCCAGCCCCCCTCACTAACACACAGCCCGTCCACACTCTCCCGGCCCCCTCCCTCACTAACACGGCCCGTCCCACTCTCCCGGCCCCCCCTCCCTCACTAACACACAGCCCGTCCCCACTCCCAGCCCCCCTCCCTCACTAACACACAGCCCGTCACACTCTCCCAGCCCCCCTCCCTCACTAACACACAGCCCGTCCCACTCTCCCAGCCCCTCCTGTTACTAACACACAGCCCGTCCCACTCTCCAGCCCCTCCCTCACTAACACACAGCCCGTCCCACTCTCCCAGCCCCTCCCTCACTAACACACAGCCTGTCCCACACTCCCAGCCCCTCCCTCACTAACACACAGCCCGTCCCACTCTCCCAGCCCCTCCCTCACTAACACACACAGCCCGTCCCACACTCCAGCCCCTCCCCTCACTAACACACGGCCCGTCCCCTCTCCTAGCCCCACCCTCACTAACACACGGCCCGTCCCCACTCGGCCCCTCCCTCACTAACACACGGTCCCACTCCCGGCCCCTCCTCACTAACACACGGCCGTCCACTCTCCAGCCCCTCCCTCACTAACACACGGCCCGTCCCACTCTCCCAGCCCCTCCCTCACTAACACACAGCCCGTCCCACTCTCCAGCCCCTCCCTCACTAACACACGGCCCGTCCCACTCTCCCAGCCCCTCCCTCACTAACACACAGGCCCGTCCCACTCTCCCAGGCCCCCTCCCTCACTAACACACAGCCCGTCCCACTCTCCCAGCCCCTCCCTCACTAACACACAGCCCGTCCCACTCTCCCAGCCCCTCCCTCACTAACACACAGCCCGTCCCACTCTCCCAGCCCCTCCCCTCACTAACACACAGCCCGTCCCACTCTCCCAGCCCCTCCCTCACTAACACACAGCCCGTCCCACTCTCCCAGCCCCTCCCTCACTAACACACGGCCCGTCCCACTCTCCCAGCCCCTCCCTCACTAACACACAGCCCGTCCACTCTCCAGCCCCTCCCTTCACTACACACAGCCCGTCCCCACTCTCCCAGCCCCTCCCTCACTAACACACAGCCCGTCCCACTCTCCCAGCCCCTCCCTCACTAACACACAGCCCGTCCCACTCCCAGCCCTCCTCACTACACACAGCCCGTCCCACTCACCAGCCCCTCCTCACTAACACACGCCCGTCCCACTCACCCGCCCTCCCTCACTAACACACAGCCCGTCCCACTCACCCAGCCCCTCCCTCACTAACACACAGCCCGTCCCACTCGCCAACCCAGCCCGTCCCACTCTACCAGCACCTCCCTACACGGCCCGTTCCCGAGCTGCGCGTCCACGCCCGTCCCACTCTCCCAGCCCCTCCCTCACTAACACACAGCCCGTCCCACTCTCCCAGCCCCTCCCTCACTAACACACAGCCCGTCCCACTCTCCAGCCCCTCCCTCACTAACACACAGCCCGTCCCACACTACCACAGCCGTCCACTCTCAGCCCTCCCTCACTAACACAGCCGTCCCTCGCCCTCCCTCACTAACACAGCCCGTCCCACTCAGCCCTCACTCAACACACAGCCCGTCCACTCTCCCGGCCCCTCCCACTAACCCAGCCGTCCCTCTCCAGCCACTAACACACAGCCCGTCCCACTCTCCCAGCCCTCCTCCTAACACACAGCCCGTCCACTCTCCCAGCCCCTCCCTCACTAACACACAGCCCGTCCCACTCTCCCAGCCCCTCCCTCACTAACACACAGCCCGTCCCACTCTCCCGGCCCCTCCCTCACTAACACACAGGCCCGTCCCACTCTCCCAGCCCCTCCCTCACTAACACACGAGCCCGTCCACTCTCCCAGCCCTCCCTCACGACCACACAGCCGTCCACTCAGCCCTCCACACACGCTCCAGCCCCTCCCTCACTAACACACAGGCCCGTCCCACTCTCCCAGCCCCCTCCCTCACTAACACACAGCCCGTCCCACTCTCCCAGGCCCCCTCCCTCACTAACACACAGCCCCGTCCCACTCTCCCAGCCCCTCCCTCACTAACACACAGCCCGTCCCACTCTCCCAGCCCCTCCCTCACTAACACACAGCCCGTCCCACTCTCCCAGCCCCTCCCTCACTAACACACAGGCCCGTCCCACTCTCCCAGCCCCCTCCCTCACTAACACACAGCCCGTCCCACACTCCCAGCCCCTCCTCACTAACACACAGGCCCGTCCCACTCTCCCAGCCCCCTCCCTCACTAACACACAGCCGTCCCACCTCCAGCCCCTCCCTCACTAACACACGGCGCCACTCTCCGCCCCCCCTCACTAACACAGGCCCGTCCCACTCTCCTAGCCCCTCCCCTCACTAACACACAGGCCCGTCCCACTCTCCAGCCCCTCCCTCACTAACACACAGCCCGTCCCACTCTCCCGCCCCCTCCCTCACTAACACACAGCCCGTCCCACTCTCCCCGCCCCTCCCTCACTAACACACGGCCCGTCCCACTCTCCCAGCCCCTCCCTCACTAACACACACGGCCCGTCCCTCCCAGCCCCCCTCCTCCCAAGCCGTCCCCTCCGCCCCCTCACTAACACACGGCCCGTCCCACTCTCCCAGCCCCCTCCCCTCACTAACACACGGCCCGTCCCACTCTCCCAGCCCCCTCCCTCACTAACACACAGCCCGTCCCACTCTCCCGCCCCCTCCCTCACTAACCACGCCCGTCCCACTCTCCCGCCCCTCCCTCACTAACACACCGCCCGTCCCCACTCTCCCCGCCCCTCCCTCACTAACACACAGGCCCCGTCCCACTCTCCCGGCCCCCTCCCTCCACTAACACAGGCCCGTCCCCACTCTCCCAGCCCTCCCTCACTAACACACGCCCCGTCCCCACTCTCCCCGCCCCCTCCCAAGCGCCCCTCCGCCCCTCCTCCTAACACACCAGCCCGTCCCACTCTCCCGCCCCCCTCCTCAACACACCGCCCGTCCCACTCTCCGGCCCCCTCCCCCACACACACAGCCCGTCCCACTCCCGCCCCTCCCCACCCACGCTCCATCCCCGCCCCCCTCACAACACCGTCACTCCCAGCCCGTCCCCACCTCACCACGGCCCCCACCCCCTCACTCACACACGCCCGTCCCACTCTCCAGCCCCTCCCTCCTCACACACAGCCCGTCCCCCTCTCCCCGGCCCCCTCCCCTCACCTAACACCACCGCCCCGTCCCCACTCCTCCAGCCCCTCCCTCACTAACACACAGCCCGTCCCACTCACCCAGCCCCCTCCCTCCACAACCCACACACGCCGACCCACTCCCGCCCTCCTCACTACACCCAGCCCGTCCCACTCTCCCGCCCCCTCACTCACAACACACAGCCCGTCCCACTCTCCCAGGCCCCTCCCTCCCACTAACACACCGCCCGTCCCACTCCCGCCCCCTCCCTCCCTAACACAGCCCGTCCCACTCTCCCCGCCCCCTCCTCACCACACACAGCCCGTCCCCACTCCCGCCCCTCCCTCACAACACGCCCGTCCACTCTCCGGCCCCTCCTCACTAACACACAGCCCGTCCCCACTCTCCCGGCCCCTCCCTCACTACCACACCGCCCGTCCCACTCTCCCGGCCCCTCCCTCACTAACACACAGCCCGTCCCACACTCCCGGCCCCTCCCTCACTAACACAGCCGTCCCCCCGCTCCTCACTAACACACACACGGCCCCTCCCCACTACCGGCCCCGTCCCCTCCCTCCCTACACACCCCTCCCCCTCTCCCGGCCCCTCACTAACACACGGCCCGTCCACTCTCCCGGCCCCCCCCTCACTAACACACGCCCGTCCACTCTCCCAGCCCCCCCCTCACTAACACACGGCCCGTCCCCCTCTCCCGCCCCACCCTCACTAACACACGGCCCGTCCCACTCTCCCAGCCCCTCCCTCACTAACACACGGCCCGTCCCACTCTCCCGGCCCCCCCTCACTAACACACGGCCCGTCCACTCTCCCAGCCCCTCCCTCACTAACACACGGCCCGTCCCACTCTCCCGGCCCCTCCCTCACTAACACACGGCCCGTCCCACTCTCCCAGCCCCTCCGTCACTAACACACGGCCCGTCCCACTCTCCCAGCCCCTCCCTCACTAACACACGGCCCGTCCCACTCTCCCAGCCCCTCCCTCACTAACACACAGCCCGTCCCACTCTCCCAGCCCCTCCCTCACTAACACACAGCCCGTCCCACTCTCCCAGCCCCTCCCTCACTAACACACAGCCCGTCCCACTCTCCCAGCCCCTCCCCTCACTAACACACAGCCCGTCCCACTCTCCCAGCCCCTCCCTCACTAACACACGGCCCGTCCCACTCTCCCAGCCCCTCCCTCACTAACACACGGCCCGTCCCACCTCTCCCAGGCCCCTCCCTCACTAACACACGGCCCGTCCCACCTCCCGGCCCCTCCCTCACTAACACACGGCCCGTCCCACTCTCCCGGCCCCTCCCTCACTAACACACGGCCCGTCCCACTCTCCCGGCCCCTCCCTCACTAACACACGGCCCGTCCCACTCCGCCCTCCCTCCTACCACGCCCGTCCCTCCCAGCCCCTCCCCAGCCCCCCTCCCTCCCAGCCCTCCCAGCCCCTCCCTCCCAGCCCTCCCAGCCCCTCCCAGCCCCTCCCAGCCCCTCCCTCACAGCCCCTCCCTCACAGCCTCCCGCCCCTCCCTCACGAACACACAGCCCGTCCCACTCTCCCGGCCCCTCCCTCACTAACACACAGCCCGCCCCCACCCCCGGCCCCTCCCTCACTAACGCACAGCACGTCCCACACTCCCAGCCCCTCCCTCACTAACACACAGCCCGTCCCACTCTCCCAGCCCCTCCCTCACTAACACACAGCCCGTCCCACTCTCCCAGCCCCTCCCTCACTAACACACAGCCCGTCCCCACTCCCAGCCCCTCCCTCACTCACAGCGTCAAGCTCCCGTCCCCTCTCCTAACAGCCCGGCCCCTCCTGCCCTCACTAACACACAGCCCGTCCCACTCTCCCTGGCCCCTCCGTCACTAACACATCAGCCCGTCCCACCTCCCCGGCCCCTCCCCTCACTAACACATAGCCCGTCCCACTCTCCCGGCCCCTCCCTCACTAACACACAGCCCGTCACACTCTCCCGGCCCCTCCCCTCACTAACACACGGCCCGTCCCACACTCCCGGCCCCTCCCTCACTAACACACGCCCTTCCCTCACTGACACACAGCCCTTTCCCACTCTCCCAGACCGTCCCACTCTCCCAGCCCCTCCCTCACTAACACACAGCCCGTCCCACTTTCCCAGCCCCTCCCTTACTAACACGCGGCCCGTCCATCTCTCCCAGCCCCTCTCTCTCACTAACACACAGCCCGTCCCACTCTCCCAGCCCCTCCCTCACTAACACACAGCCCGTCCCACATTCCCAGCCCCTCCCTCACTAACACACGGCCCGTCCCACCTCCCAGCCCCTCTGTTACTAACACACAGCCCGTCCCACTCTCCCAGCCCCTCCCTCACTAACACACAGCCCGTCCCACTCTCCCAGCCCCTCCCTCACTAACACACAGCCTGTCCCACACTCCCAGCCCCTCCCTCACTAACACACAGCTCCTGTCCCACACTCCCAGCCCCTCCCTCACTAACACACGGCCCGTCCCCCTCTCCTAGCCCCACCCTCACTAACACACGGCCCGTCCCACTCTCTCTCACTAACACACAGCCCGTCCCACTCTCCCAGCCCCCCCCTCACTAACACACGGCCCGTCCCACTCTCCCAGCCCCCCCCTCACTAACACACGGCCCGTTCCCCCTCTCCTAGCCCCACCCTCACTAACCCACAGCCCGTCCCACTCTCCCAGCCCCTTCCTCACTAACACACAGTACTGCTGTGTTTGAATGAACGTTCTGTTGTCGGTGTGATGTGAGAGGGATGTTCTGGAGGTTGAATGGCGTTTGTGCCGATGGGTAACTGAACAATGTGGGGTTGTCTCTCTGGTTCCCTGTGAGCTAATTTTCCGTTGGCTGCTCCAGGAAATCCCTGACCTGATTGAAGAGGATCAGATGTTAATGAGACAGGTCCTCCAGGATGCCAGGTTGATTGGACTTCAACAGGAAGGAGCAGCCATCTTGGTGAAGTTGAAGAGAGAGAGCATCGTCATCTGCGGCTCCGAGGATTACACGTGAGTTGCACAGTGGGACCGAGGCTCAGTCTTGTGTGTTTCCCGTTCGAATTATTCGTGGCGCGCGGAAACCTCCCTTCGGCCCATCGGACGTGTCCTGACCTGACTACCCAGTTTCCCGCACCTGTCTCATCTCCTTCACTGTTATGTTTCAAGTGCTCATCCAAATAGTCAGCAAGATTTCCAGCCTCCATTCGCTCCCCATGCAGTGTGTTCCAGCTTCCCGCAATCCGCTGAGTGAACAAATACCTTTTGTTTTCATTCACTCGTTTTTTGGGATGTGGGCCTCGCTGGCTGACCCGTATTTATTGCCCGTCCCAAGTTGCTCTTGAGAAGGTGGGGGTGAGCTGCCTACTCAAACCTGCTGTGGGTAGACCCACAGTGTCCCTCAGGGAAGACTTTGGGACACTGACACTGATGGAACGGCCAATATATTTCCGAGTCGGGTCGGTGAATGGCTCAGAGGGGGTCTTGCGGGGGGGCTGGTGAGCCCCATGTATCTGTTTCCCCTTCCACCCTTCCCCCTTCCCCCTTCCCCCCCTTCCACCTTTCCACCCTTTCCACCCTTTCCACCCTTTCCACCCTTTCCACCCTTTCCACCCTTTCCACCCTTTCCCCCTTTCCCCCTTTCCCACTTCCCCCTTCCCCCTTCTAGATGTGTGGGGGGGTTTGGGAAGGTGCTGTCCCACTCGGTGAGGGTCTGCAGTGGTTCTTGCAGACGGTACACACTGCTGCGACTGAGCATCGGGGGATGGGGTGGAGGGAGGGAGTGGGGGGTTTGTGGGGGGTGGGGTGGGGGCTGCTTTTCCAAATCCCCTGTGAATCTCCTCACCCTTACCCCTAAAACTCTGCCCTCTCATGACTAACCCCTCACCCAAGAGGACCAGCTGCTCTGTAGTCGCCCTGTCTTAATAGTGTACACTTTCAGGGTATATAATGGCTTGAGTTCTTTGCAGACAGTGATCCCTTCTGACCAGGGCTCAACTCGAGGGGTTTACAAAGGTACAGCAGGTAGTGAAGAAGGCTAATAGCATGCTGGCCTTCATAACAAGAGGGATTGAGTATAGAAGCAAAGAGGTGCTTCTGCAGCTGTACAGGGCCCTGGTGAGACCACACCTGGAGTACTGTGTGCAGTTCTGGTCTCCAAATTTGAGGAAAGACATTCTGGCTCTTGAGGGAGTGCAGCGTAGGTTCACGAGGTCAATTCCTGGAATGGCAGGACTATCTTACACTGAAAGATTGAAGCAACTGGGCTTGTATACCCTTGAGTTTAGAAGGCTGAGAGGGGATCTGATTGAGACATATAAGGTTATTAAAGGATTGGACACTCTGGAGGCAGGAAACATGTTTCCGCTGATGGGTGAGTCCTCACAAAGCTGGTCCCTTTATTTTCTCAAAGCTCAAGGAGACCCTGTTGTAACCAGGCCGGGCTCCGATCAGTCTGGTCTGGTACAGAGGTGACAAGGATTTTGAGAGGCCTTTTGTTTCTATGTAAACAGATGGGACTTCAGGCCCAAGTGGTCATGTTTTGGAAGTGACCTGTATAAAGACAGGGCAGTGGTCAGCTGTTTCAGTTCAGTCTCAATTGAACTGGTTGGAAGTTCAACAGGGAGCTGTGTGGAAACTCTCCCTCTCTCTCTCTGTCTCTCTCTCTCTCTCTCTCTCCCTCTCTCTCTCTCTCTCTCTCTGTCTCTCCCTTTCTACCCTTCAACTTCAAGGAGAAAGTGAGGACTGCAGATGCTGGAGTATCAGAGCTGAAAATGTGTTGCTGGAAAAGCGCAGCAGGTCAGGCAGCATCCAAAGGGCTGATGCCCGAAACGTCAATTTCCCCTGCTCCTTGGATGCTGCCTGATTTGCTGCGCTTTTCCAGCAACACATTTTCAGCTCTACCCTTCAACTTCAACCTGTGCCCCATTGATACTGGGTTTCAAAGGCAGTTTACTTGTTGGGACTGTTGTGTGTATTCAGAACAGCATCACTGGGTCTGGCTGGATAGGTTGAGTTCTGTGGGAGTTCTTTATTCTGGTTTTTGTGTCTTGTTGTTTAATTTGGTGAATACAATTTTTGTTTGTTATAAAACCTCGTGGTCAATCTTGCTATCTTACTCTGGGTAATTTTCACTGTACACTGACCGAAACACATTGGATTAGATTCCCGACGGTGTGGAAACAGGCCCTTCGGCCCAACAAGCCCGCACCGACCCTCCGAACAGTAACCCACCCAGTCCCATTTCCCTTTGACTAATGCACCCAACACTACGGGTAAGTTAGCACGGCCAATCCACCCTAACCTGCACATCCCTGGGCACTATGGGTAATTTAGCACGGCCAATCCACCCTAACCTGCACATCCCTGGGGCACTATGGGTAATTTAGCACGGCCAATCCACCCTAACCTGCACATCCCTGGGCACTATGGGTAATTTAGCACGGCTAATCCACCCTAACCTGCACATCCCTGGGCACTATGGGTAATTTAGCATGGCTAATCCACCCTAACCTGCACATCCCTGGGCACTATGGGTAATTTAGCACAGCCAATCCACCCTAACCTGCACATCCCTGGGCACTATGGGTAATTTAGCACGGCCAATCCACCCTAACCTGCACATCCCTGGGCACTATGGGTAATTTAGCACAGCCAATCCACCCTAACCTGCACATCCCTGGGTACTATGGGCAATTTAGCACGGTCTCTCTGTCTCTCTTTCTCTCTCTCTCTGTCTCGGTCTGGACTGGTCCTGCTCGCCCTGATAAGGCCGCCGATTATTCCTGTTAACCACCCCCCCTCCCCCCGCCCACTCCCCCCTCCCCCCACCTCTCCCCCGACCTCTCAGCTGAGGAATGTCCCTATCCCATGACGTTCAGAGCCTTCCCCCCCCGGCACCAACCCCAGGCCTCGCTGCAGGCCCGCACAATTCCGGTCTCTCAAAGCCAGTGTGATTGAGGAACGCAGGGGTCAGGGGTCGCACTGCGGAGGCTGCAAACGTGGCAGCGGGAGTGTGTTTGTCTCTCTTCCCCCCGACGTCAGCCTCTGTCTCAGTGACATCTCATTTTTTAACCGCTCAGAAACCACAACGATCAGACTGTTCAGAGAGTCGTAGGGGTGTACAGCACAGAAACAGACCCTTCGGCCCAACCCCTCTGTGCTGACCCAGATGTCCCTAACCTCATCCAGTCCCGTTTGCCAGCACTTGGCCCGTGTCCCTCTAAACCCTCCCTATTCATGTTCTCAGGGTTGGAGGGTTTGAGCTACAGGGAGAGGCTGAACAGGCCGGGGCTGTTTTCCCCGGAGCGTTGGAGGCTGAGGGGTGACCTTATAGAGGTTTATAAAATTATGAGGGGCATGGATAGGGTAAATAGACAAAGTCTTTTCCCTGGGGTGGGTGGAGTCCAAAGCTAGAGGGGCAGAGGTTTAGGGTGAGAGAGGAAAGATATAAAAGAGACCCAAGGGGCAACTTTTTCACCCAGAGGGTGGTACGTGTGTGGAATGAGCTGCCAGAGGAAGTGGTGGAGGCTGGTACAATGACAGCATTGAAAAGGTGGATGGGGACAGGGATAGGAAGGGTTCAGAGGGATAGGGGCCAAGCGCTGGCAAACGGGGACTAGATTAGGTTAGGGGTATCTGGGTCAGCACGGAGGGGTTGGACCGAAGGGTCTGTTTCCATGCCGTAAATCTCTAAGACTCTTTGTGCTGTCATTGTACCAGCCTCCACCACATCCTCTGGCAGCTGGTTCCACACACGCACCACCCTCTGGGTGAAAACGTTACCCCTTGGTTAAAACACAACGTTCTCTAACTACAAGGGCTCGGCACCGTGTGGTATATGTCAGCTGCTCAGTCTGTTGGATGGGTTTTGGTGGGGGTGGGGGGGGGACAGTCGGTTCCTTGCAATGGTTCCCAGGATGCGGGAATGTCTCCCCAGACCCAAGCCACCTTCATCGATAACCTTCCCTCCATCATAAGGTCAGGAGTGGGGGATGTCTGCCACAGGGTTCAGCACCGTTTGGCATTCCTCAGACACTGAAGCAGTCCGGGTCCACGTGCAGCGAGACCCGGGTAACATGCGGGATTGCGCTGACAAGGGGCAAAGTGCCATGTGGACCGCACAAGTACCACACAATAACCCTCCCAAGCCAGACAGCATATAAACGTCACGGCCGCAGAATTCCCCCACTGTCCATTATCTGGGGGCTTCCCGTTGACCAGAAACTGAACGTGGACCCCCAGCCCCGTATAAACCCAGCAACTACAAGAGCAGGGTCAGAGGCTGGGAATCCTGCAGCGAGTCACTCCCCTCCTGACTCTCACCCCCACCCCCCCCCAACCCCCCCCCCCCATCCCCCCATCCCCCGCCCCCCCCATCCCCCGCCCCCCCATCCCCCGCCCCCATCCCCCGCCCCCCCATCCCCCGCCCCATCCCCCCACCATCCCCCCCCCCACCATCGACAAGGCACAAGTCAAGGGGGGGGGAGGGAATACTCCCCACGTACCCCTGGATGGAGGGAGAGGGACAGCTCCGACAACACTCGAGGAGCTCCACACCGCCCAGGGACAAAGCAGCCCCCTCCCCCCGACGCTCAGTTGCAGCAGTGTGTACCATCTTTGTGGGCCTGTTGTGGGACCTGTTGTGGGGCCTGGTGTGGGGACTGTGGGGGGACTGTGTGGGCCTGGTGTGGGGACTGTGTTGGGACTGTGTGGGCCTGGTGTGGGGACTGTGTGGGGACTGTGTGGGCCTGGTGTGGGGACTGTGTGGACCTGGTGTGGGGACTGTGTGGGCCTGGTGTGGGGACTGTCTGGGCCTGGTGTGGGGACTGTCTGGGCCTGGTGTGGGGACTGTCTGGGCCCTGTGGGGGGACTGTGTGGGCCTGGTATGGGGACTGTGTGGGGACTGTGGGGACGGTGTGGGCCTGGTGTGGGGACTGTGTGGGCCTGGTGTGGGGACTGTGTGGGCCTGGTGTGGGGACGGTGTGGGGACGGTGTGGGGACTGTGTGGGGACGGTGAGGGGACGGTGTGGGGACGGTGTGGGGACTGTGTGGGCCTGGTGTGGGGCCTGGTGCGGGGACTGTGTGGGGACTGTGTGGGCCTGGTGTGGGGACTGTGTGGGGACTGTGTGGGCCTGGTGTGGGGACTGTGTGGGGACTGTGGGGACGGTGTGGGCCTGTGTGGGGACTGTGTGGGCCTGGTGTGGGGACTGTGTGGGCCTGGTGTGGGGACGGTGTGGGGACGGTGTGGGGACGGTGTGGGGACGGTGTGGGGACGGTGAGGGGACGGTGTGGGGACGGTGTGGGGACTGTGTGGGCCTGGTGTGGGGCCTGGTGTGGGGCCTGGTGCGGGGCCTGTGTGGGGACTGTGTGGGCCTGGTGTGGGGACTGTGTGGGGACTGTGTGGGCCTGGTGTGGGGACTGTGTGGGCCTGGTGTGGGGACTGTGTAGGGACTGTGTGGGCCCGGTGTGGGGACTGTGTGGGCCTGGTGTGGGGACTGTGTGGGCCCGGTGTGGGGACTGTGTGGGGACTGTGTGGGCCTGGTGTGGGGACTGTGTGGGCCTGGTGTGGGGACTGTGTGGGCCCGGTGTGGGCCCGGTGTGGGGACTGTGTGGGGACTGTGTGGGCCCGGTGTGGGGACTGTGTAGGCCCGGTGTGGGGACTGTGTGGGCCCGGTGAGGGCCCTGTGTGGGCCCGGTGAGGGCCCTGTGTGGGCCCGGTGTGGGGACTGTGTGGGCCTGGTGTGGGGACTGTCTGGGCCTGGTGTGGGGACTGTCTGGGCCTGGTGTGGGGACTGTGTGGGCCTGGTGTGGGGACTGTCTGGGCCCTGTGGGGGCCCTGTCTGGGCCCTGTGGGGGCCCTGTCTGGGCCCTGTGGGGGGACTGTCTGGGCCTGGTGTGGGGACTGTGTGGGGACTGTGTGGGCCCGGTGTGGGGACTGTGTGGGGACTGTGTGGGGACTGTGTGGGCCTGGTGTGGGGACTGTCTGGGCCCTGTGGGGGGACTGTCTGGGCCCTGTGGGGGGACTGTCTGGGCCTGGTGTGGGGACGGTCTGGGCCTGGTGTGGGGACTGTGTGGGCCCGGTGTGGGGACGGTGTGGGGACGGTGTGGGCCCGGTGTGGGGACGGTGTGGGCCCGGTGTGGGGACGGTGTGGGCCCGGTGTGGGGACGGTGTGGGGACGGTGTGGGCCCGGTGTGGGGACTGTGCGGGCCCGGTGTGGGGACTGTGCGGGGACTGTGTGGGCCCGGTGCGGGGACTGTGTGGGCCCGGTGTGGGCCCGGTGTGGGGACTGTGTGGGGACTGTGTGGGGACTGTGTGGGGACTGTGTGGGCCCGGTGTGGGGACTGTGTGGGCCCGGTGTGGGGACTGTGTGGGCCCGGTGTGGGGACTGTGTGGGCCCGGTGTGGGGACTGTGTGGGCCCGGTGTGGGGACTGTGTGGGCCCGGTGTGGGGACTGTGTGGGCCCGGTGTGGGGACTGTGTGGGCCCGGTGTGGGGACTGTGTGGGGACTGTGTGGGCCTGGTGTGGGGACTGTGTGGGCCTGGTGCGGGGACTGTGTGGGCCTGGTGTGGGGACTGTGTGGGGACTGTGTGGGCCTGGTGTGGGGACTGTGTGGGGACTGTGTGGGCCTGGTGTGGGGACTGTGTGGGCCCGGTGTGGGCCCTGTGTGGGGCCTGGTGGGGGGACTGTGTGGGGCCTGGTGTGGGGCCTGGTGTGGGGACTGGTGTGGGGACTGTGTGGGGCCTGGTGTGGGGACTGTGTGGGGCCTGGTGCGGGGACTGTGTGGGGACTGTGTGGGCCTGGTGTGGGCCTGGTGTGGGGACTGTGTGGGGACTGTGTGGGCCCGGTGTGGGCCCTGTGTGGGGCCTGGTGGGGGGACTGTGTGGGCCTGGTGTGGGGACTGTGTGGGGACTGTGTGGGGCCTGGTGTGGGGATTGTGTGGGCCCGGTGTGGGGACTGTGTGGGGACTGTGTGGGCCTGGTGTGGGGACTGTGTGGGCCTGGTGCGGGGACTGTGTGGGCCTGGTGTGGGGACTGTGTGGGGACTGTGTGGGCCTGGTGTGGGGACTGTGTGGGGACTGTGTGGGCCTGGTGTGGGGACTGTGTGGGCCCGGTGTGGGCCCTGTGTGGGGCCTGGTGGGGGACTGTGTGGGGCCTGGTGTGGGGCCTGGTGTGGGACTGGTGTGGGGACTGTGTGGGGCCTGGTGTGGGGACTGTGTGGGGCCTGGTGCGGGGACTGTGTGGGGACTGTGTGGGCCTGGTGTGGGCCTGGTGTGGGGACTGTGTGGGGACTGTGTGGGCCCGGTGTGGGCCCTGTGTGGGGCCTGGTGGGGGGACTGTGTGGGCCTGGTGTGGGGACTGTGTGGGGACTGTGTGGGGCCTGGTGTGGGGACTGTGTGGGGCCTGGTGCGGGGACTGTGTGGGGCCTGGTGCGGGGACTGTGTGGGGCCTGGTGCGGGGACTGTGTGGGGCCTGGTGCGGGGACTGGGTGGGGCCCGGTGCGGGGACTGTGTGGGGCCCGGTGCGGGGACTGTGTGGGGCCCGGTGCGGGGACTGTGTGGGGACTGTGTGGGGACTGTGTGGGCCCGGTGTGGGGACTGTGTGGGCCCGGTGTGGGGACTGTGTGGGCCCGGTGTGGGGACTGTGTGGGCCCGGTGTGGGGACTGTGTGGGCCCGGTGTGGGGACTGTGTGGGCCCGGTGTGGGGACTGTGTGGGCCCGGTGTGGGGACTGTGTGGGCCCGGTGTGGGGACTGTGTGGGCCCGGTGTGGGGACTGTGTGGGCCCGGTGTGGGGACTGTGTGGGCCCGGTGTGGGGACTGTGTGGGCCCGGTGTGGGGACTGTGTGGGGACTGTGTGGGCCTGGTGTGGGGACTGTGTGGGCCTGGTGCGGGGACTGTGTGGGGACTGTGTGGGCCTGGTGTGGGGACTGTGTGGGGACTGTGTGGGCCTGGTGTGGGGACTGTGTGGGGACTGTGTGGGCCCGGTGTGGGCCCTGTGTGGGGCCTGGTGGGGGGACTGTGTGGGGCCTGGTGTGGGGACTGTGTGGGGCCTGGTGTGGGGACTGTGTGGGGCCTGGTGTGGGGACTGTGTGGGGCCTGGTGCGGGGACTGTGTGGGGACTGTGTGGGCCTGGTGTGGGCCTGGTGTGGGGACTGTGTGGGGACTGTGTGGGCCCGGTGTGGGCCCTGTGTGGGGCCTGGTGGGGGGACTGTGTGGGCCTGGTGTGGGGACTGTGTGGGGACTGTGTGGGGCCTGGTGTGGGGATTGTGTGGGGCCTGGTGTGGGGACTGTGTGGGGCCTGGTGCGGGGACTGTGTGGGGCCTGGTGCGGGGACTGTGTGGGGCCTGGTGCGGGGACTGTGTGGGGCCTGGTGCGGGGACTGTGTGGGGCCCGGTGCGGGGACTGGGTGGGGCCCGGTGCGGGGACTGTGTGGGGCCCGGTGCGGGGACTGTGTGGGGCCCGGTGCGGGGACTGTGTGGGGCCCGGTGCGGGGACTGTGTGGGGCCCGGTGCGGGGACTGTGTGGGGCCCGGTGCGGGGACTGTGTGGGGCCCGGTGCGGGGACTGTGTGGGGCCCGGTGCGGGGACTGTGTGGGCCCGGTGCGGGGACTGTGTGGGCCCGGTGCGGGGACTGTGTGGGCCCGGTGCGGGGACTGTGTGGGCCCGGTGCGGGGACTGTCCGGGGCCTGGTGCGGGGACTGTGCAGGGACTGTGCGGGGCCTGGTGCGGGGACTGTGTGGGCCTGGTGCGGGGACTGTGTGGGCCTGGTGCGGGGACTGTGTGGGCCTGGTGCGGGGACTGTGTGGGCCTGGTGTGGGGACTGTGTGGGGACTGTGTGGGCCTGGTGTGGGGACTGTGTGGGGACTGTGTGGGCCTGGTGTGGGGACTGTGTGGGGACTGTGTGGGGACTGTGTGGGCCCGGTGTGGGCCCTGTGTGGGGCCTGGTGGGGGGACTGTGTGGGGGCCTGGTGTGGGGACTGTGTGGGGCCTGGTGTGGGGACTGTGTGGGGCCTGGTGCGGGGACTGTGTGGGGACTGTGTGGGCCTGGTGTGGGCCTGGTGTGGGGTCTGTGTGGGCCCGGTGTGGGCCCTGTGTGGGGCCTGGTGGGGGGACTGTGTGGGCCTGGTGTGGGGACTGTGTGGGGACTGTGTGGGGCCTGGTGTGGGGATTGTGTGGGGCCTGGTGTGGGGACTGTGTGGGGCCTGGTGCGGGGACTGTGTGGGGCCTGGTGCGGGGACTGTGTGGGGCCTGGTGCGGGGACTGTGTGGGGCCTGGTGCGGGGACTGTGTGGGGCCTGGTGCGGGGACTGTGTGGGGCCTGGTGCGGGGACTGTGTGGGCCTGGTGCGGGGACTGTGTGGGCCTGGTGTGGGGACTGTGTGGGGACTGTGTGGGCCTGGTGTGGGGACTGTGTGGGGACTGTGTGGGCCTGGTGTGGGGACTGTGTGGGGACTGTGTGGGCCCGGTGTGGGCCCTGTGTGGGCCCTGTGTGGGGCCTGGTGGGGGGACTGTGTGGGGCCTGGTGTGGGGACTGTGTGGGGCCTGGTGTGGGGACTGTGTGGGGCCTGGTGCGGGGACTGTGTGGGGACTGTGTGGGCCTGGTGTGGGCCTGGTGTGGGGACTGTGTGGGGACTGTGTGGGCCCGGTGTGGGCCCTGTGTGGGGCCTGGTGGGGGGACTGTGTGGGCCTGGTGGGGGGACTGTGTGGGGACTGTGTGGGGCCTGGTGTGGGGATTGTGTGGGGCCTGGTGTGGGGACTGTGTGGGGCCTGGTGCGGGGACTGTGTGGGGCCTGGTGCGGGGCCTGGTGCGGGGACTGTGTGGGGCCTGGTGCGGGGACTGTGTGGGGCCCGGTGCGGGGACTGTGTGGGGCCCGGTGCGGGGACTGTGTGGGGCCCGGTGCGGGGACTGTGTGGGCCCGGTGCGGGGACTGTGTGGGCCCGGTGCGGGGACTGTGTGGGCCCGGTGCGGGGACTGTCCGGGGCCTGGTGCGGGGACTGTGCAGGGACTGTGCGGGGCCTGGTGCGGGGACTGTGTGGGCCTGGTGCGGGGACTGTGTGGGCCTGGTGCGGGGACTGTGTGGGCCTGGCGCGGGGACTGTGTGGGCCTGGCGCGGGGACTGTGTGGGCCTGGCGCGGGGACTGTGTGGGCCCGGCGCGGGGACTGTGTGGGCCCGGCGCGGGGACTGTGTGGGCCCGGCGCGGGGACTGTGTGGGCCCGGCGCGGGGACTGTGTGGGCCCGGCGCGGGGACTGTGTGGGCCCGGCGTGGGGACTGTGTGGGCCCGGCGTGGGGACTGTGTGGGCCCGGTGTGGGGACTGTGTGGGCCCGGTGTGGGGACTGTGTGGGCCCGGTGTGGGGACTGTGTGGGCCCGGTGTGGGGACTGTGTGGGCCCGGTGTGGGGACTGTGTGGGGACTGTGTGGGCCTGGTGTGGGGACTGTGTGGGCCTGGTGCGGGGACTGTGTGGGCCTGGTGTGGGGACTGTGTGGGGACTGTGTGGGCCTGGTGTGGGGACTGTGTGGGGACTGTGTGGGCCTGGTGTGGGGACTGTGTGGGGACTGTGTGGGCCCGGTGTGGGCCCTGTGTGGGGCCTGGTGGGGGGACTGTGTGGGGCCTGGTGTGGGGACTGTGTGGGGCCTGGTGTGGGGACTGTGTGGGGCCTGGTGTGGGGACTGTGTGGGGCCTGGTGTGGGGACTGTGTGGGGCCTGGTGCGGGGACTGTGTGGGGACTGTGTGGGCCTGGTGTGGGCCTGGTGTGGGGACTGTGTGGGCCCGGTGTGGGCCCTGTGTGGGGCCTGGTGGGGGGACTGTGTGGGCCTGGTGTGGGGACTGTGTGGGGACTGTGTGGGGCCTGGTGTGGGGATTGTGTGGGGCCTGGTGTGGGGACTGTGTGGGGCCTGGTGCGGGGACTGTGTGGGGCCTGGTGCGGGGACTGGGTGGGGCCTGGTGCGGGGACTGGGTGGGGCCTGGTGCGGGGACTGTGTGGGGCCGGTGCGGGGACTGTGTGGGCCCGGTGCGGGGACTGTGTGGGCCCGGTGCGGGGACTGTGTGGGCCCGGTGCGGGGACTGTCCGGGGCCTGGTGCGGGGACTGTGCAGGGACTGTGCGGGGCCTGGTGCGGGGACTGTGTGGGCCTGGTGCGGGGACTGTGTGGGCCTGGTGCGGGGACTGTGTGGGCCTGGTGCGGGGACTGTGTGGGCCTGGTGCGGGGACTGTGTGGGCCTGGTGTGGGGACTGTGTGGGGACTGTGTGGGCCTGGTGTGGGGACTGTGTGGGGACTGTGTGGGCCTGGTGCGGGGACTGTGTGGGCCTGGTGTGGGGACTGTGTGGGGACTGTGTGGGCCTGTTGTGGGGACTGTGTGGGGACTGTGTGGGCCTGGTGTGGGGACTGTGTGGGCCTGGTGTGGGGACTGTGTGGGGACTGTGTGGGCCTGGTGTGGGGACTGTGTGGGGACTGTGTGGGCCCGGTGTGGGCCCTGTGTGGGGCCTGGTGGGGGGACTGTGTGGGGCCTGGTGTGGGGACTGTGTGGGGCCTGGTGTGGGGACTGTGTGGGGCCTGGTGTGGGGACTGTGTGGGGCCTGGTGCGGGGACTGTGTGGGGACTGTGTGGGCCTGGTGTGGGCCTGGTGTGGGGACTGTGTGGGGACTGTGTGGGCCCGGTGTGGGCCCTGTGTGGGGCCTGGTGGGGGGACTGTGTGGCCCTGGTGCGGGGACTGTGTGGGGCCTGGTGTGGGGATTGTGTGGGGCCTGGTGTGGGGACTGGGTGGGGCCTGGTGCGGGGACTGTGTGGGGCCTGGTGCGGGGACTGTGTGGGGCCTGGTGCGGGGACTGTGTGGGGCCTGGTGCGGGGACTGTGTGGGGCCTGGTGCGGGGACTGTGTGGGGCCTGGTGCGGGGACTGTGTGGGCCTGGTGCGGGGACTGTGTGGGCCTGGTGCGGGGACTGTGTGGGCCTGGTGTGGGGACTGTGTGGGGACTGTGTGGGGACTGTGTGGGCCTGGTGTGGGGACGGTGTGGGGACTGTGTGGGCCTGGTGTGGGGACTGTGTGGGGACTGTGTGGGCCCGGTGTGGGCCCTGTGTGGGGCCTGGTGGGGGGACTGTGTGGGGCCTGGTGTGGGGACTGTGTGGGGCCTGGTGTGGGGACTGTGCGGGGACTGTGTGGGGACTGTGTGGGCCTGGTGTGGGCCTGGTGTGGGGACTGTGTGGGGACTGTGTGGGCCCGGTGTGGGCCCTGTGTGGGGCCTGGTGGGGGGACTGTGTGGGCCTGGTGTGGGGACTGTGTGGGGACTGTGTGGGGCCTGGTGTGGGGATTGTGTGGGGCCTGGTGTGGGGATTGTGTGGGGCCTGGTGTGGGGACTGTGTGGGGCCTGGTGCGGGGACTGTGTGGGGCCTGGTGCGGGGACTGTGTGGGGCCTGGTGCGGGGACTGTGTGGGGCCTGGTGCGGGGACTGTGTGGGGCCTGGTGCGGGGACTGTGTGGGGCCTGGTGCGGGGACTGTGTGGGGCCCGGTGCGGGGACTGTGTGGGGCCCGGTGCGGGGACTGTGTGGGGCCCGGTGCGGGGACTGTGTGGGCCCGGTGCGGGGACTGTGTGGGCCCGGTGCGGGGACTGTGTGGGCCCGGTGCGGGGACTGTGTGGGCCCGGTGCGGGGACTGTGTGGGCCCGGTGCGGGGACTGTCCGGGGCCTGGTGCGGGGACTGTGCAGGGACTGTGCGGGGCCTGGTGCGGGGACTGTGTGGGCCTGGTGCGGGGACTGTGTGGGCCTGGTGCGGGGACTGTGTGGGCCTGGTGCGGGGACTGTGTGGGCCTGGCGCGGGGACTGTGTGGGCCTGGCGCGGGGACTGTGTGGGCCTGGCGCGGAGACTGTGTGGGCCCGGCGCGGGGACTGTGTGGGCCCGGCGTGGGGACTGTGTGGGCCCGGCGTGGGGACTGTGTGGGCCCGGTGTGGGGACTGTGTGGGCCCGGTGTGGGGACTGTGTGGGCCCGGTGTGGGGACTGTGTGGGCCCGGTGTGGGGACTGTGTGGGCCCGGTGTGGGGACTGTGTGGGCCCGGTGTGGGGACTGTGTGGGGACTGTGTGGGCCTGGTGTGGGGACTGTGTGGGCCTGGTGCGGGGACTGTGTGGGCCTGGTGTGGGGACTGTGTGGGGACTGTGTGGGCCTGGTGTGGGGACTGTGTGGGGACTGTGTGGGCCTGGTGTGGGGACTGTGTGGGGACTGTGTGGGCCCGGTGTGGGCCCTGTGTGGGGCCTGGTGGGGGGACTGTGTGGGGCCTGGTGTGGGGACTGTGTGGGGCCTGGTGTGGGGACTGTGTGGGGCCTGGTGTGGGGACTGTGTGGGGCCTGGTGCGGGGACTGTGTGGGGACTGTGTGGGCCTGGTGTGGGCCTGGTGTGGGGACTGTGTGGGGACTGTGTGGGCCCGGTGTGGGCCCTGTGTGGGGCCTGGTGGGGGGACTGTGTGGGCCTGGTGTGGGGACTGTGTGGGGACTGTGTGGGGCCTGGTGTGGGGATTGTGTGGGGCCTGGTGTGGGGACTGTGTGGGGCCTGGTGTGGGGACTGTGTGGGGCCTGGTGCGGGGACTGTGTGGGGCCTGGTGCGGGGACTGTGTGGGGCCTGGTGCGGGGACTGGGTGGGGCCTGGTGCGGGGACTGTGTGGGGCCCGGTGCGGGGACTGTGTGGGGCCCGGTGCGGGGACTGTGTGGGGCCCGGTGCGGGGACTGTGTGGGGGCCCGGTGCGGGGACTGTGTGGGGCCCGTTGCGGGGACTGTGTGGGCCCGGTGCGGGGACTGTGTGGGCCCGGTGCGGGGACTGTGTGGGCCCGGTGCGGGGACTGTGTGGGCCCGGTGCGGGGACTGTGTGGGCCCGGTGCGGGGACTGTCCGGGGCCTGGTGCGGGGACTGTGCAGGGACTGTGCGGGGCCTGGTGCGGGGACTGTGTGGGCCTGGTGCGGGGACTGTGTGGGCCTGGTGCGGGGACTGTGTGGGCCTGGTGCGGGGACTGTGTGGGCCTGGTGTGGGGACTGTGTGGGGACTGTGTGGGCCTGGTGTGGGGACTGTGTGGGGACTGTGTGGGCCTGGTGCGGGGACTGTGTGGGCCTGGTGTGGGGACTGTGTGGGGACTGTGTGGGCCTGGTGTGGGGACTGTGTGGGGACTGTGTGGGCCTGGTGTGGGGACTGTGTGGGGACTGTGTGGGCCTGGTGTGGGGACTGTGTGGGGACTGTGTGGGCCTGGTGTGGGGACTGTGTGGGGACTGTGTGGGCCCGGTGTGGGCCCTGTGTGGGGCCTGGTGGGGGGACTGTGTGGGGCCTGGTGTGGGGACTGTGTGGGGCCTGGTGTGGGGACTGTGTGGGGCCTGGTGTGGGGACTGTGTGGGGCCTGGTGCGGGGACTGTGTGGGGACTGTGTGGGCCTGGTGTGGGCCTGGTGTGGGGACTGTGTGGGGACTGTGTGGGCCCGGTGTGGGCCCTGTGTGGGGCCTGGTGGGGGGACTGTGTGGCCCTGGTGTGGGGACTGTGTGGGGCCTGGTGTGGGGATTGTGTGGGGCCTGGTGTGGGGACTGTGTGGGGCCTGGTGCGGGGACTGTGTGGGGCCTGGTGCGGGGACTGTGTGGGGCCTGGTGCGGGGACTGTGTGGGGCCTGGTGCGGGGACTGGGTGGGGCCTGGTGCGGGGACTGTGTGGGGCCCGGTGCGGGGACTGTGTGGGGCCCGGTGCGGGGACTGTGTGGGGCCCGGTGCGGGGACTGTGTGGGGCCCGGTGCGGGGACTGTGTGGGCCCGGTGCGGGGACTGTGTGGGCCCGGTGCGGGGACTGTGTGGGCCCGGTGCGGGGACTGTGTGGGCCCGGTGCGGGGACTGTCCGGGGCCTGGTGCGGGGACTGTGCAGGGACTGTGCGGGGCCTGGTGCGGGGACTGTGTGGGCCTGGTGCGGGGACTGTGTGGGCCTGGTGCGGGGACTGTGTGGGCCTGGTGCGGGGACTGTGTGGGCCTGGTGTGGGGACTGTGTGGGGACTGTGTGGGGACTGTGTGGGGACTGTGTGGGCCTGGTGTGGGGACTGTGTGGGGACTGTGTGGGCCTGGTGTGGGGACTGTGTGGGGACTGTGTGGGCCTGGTGTGGGGACTGTGTGGGGACTGTGTGGGCCTGGTGTGGGGACTGTGTGGGGACTGTGTGGGCCCGGTGTGGGCCCTGTGTGGGGCCTGGTGGGGGGACTGTGTGGGGCCTGGTGTGGGGACTGTGTGGGGCCTGGTGTGGGGCCTGGTGTGGGGACTGTGTGGGGCCTGGTGTGGGGCCTGGTGTGGGGACTGTGTGGGGACTGTGTGGGCCTGGTGTGGGCCTGGTGTGGGGACTGTGTGGGGACTGTGTGGGCCCGGTGTGGGCCCTGTGTGGGGCCTGGTGGGGGGACTGTGTGGGCCTGGTGTGGGGACTGTGTGGGGACTGTGTGGGGCCTGGTGTGGGGATTGTGTGGGGCCTGGTGTGGGGACTGTGTGGGGCCTGGTGCGGGGACTGTGTGGGGCCTGGTGCGGGGACTGTGTGGGGCCCGGTGCGGGGACTGGGTGGGGCCCGGTGCGGGGACTGTGTGGGGCCCGGTGCGGGGACTGTGTGGGGCCCGGTGCGGGGACTGTGTGGGGCCCGGTGCGGGGACTGTGTGGGGCCCGGTGCGGGGACTGTGTGGGGCCCGGTGCGGGGACTGTGTGGGCCCGGTGCGGGGACTGTGTGGGCCCGGTGCGGGGACTGTGTGGGCCCGGTGCGGGGACTGTGTGGGCCCGGTGCGGGGACTGTCCGGGGCCTGGTGCGGGGACTGTGCAGGGACTGTGCGGGGCCTGGTGCGGGGACTGTGTGGGCCTGGTGCGGGGACTGTGTGGGCCTGGCGCGGGGACTGTGTGGGCCTGGCGCGGGGACTGTGTGGGCCCGGCGCGGGGACTGTGTGGGCCCGGCGCGGGGACTGTGTGGGCCCGGCGCGGGGACTGTGTGGGCCCGGCGCGGGGACTGTGTGGGCCCGGCGCGGGGACTGTGTGGGCCCGGCGCGGGGACTGTGTGGGCCCGGCGCGGGGACTGTGTGGGCCCGGCGCGGGGACTGTGTGGGCCCGGCGCGGGGACTGTGTGGGCCCGGCGCGGGGACTGTGTGGGCCCGGCGCGGGGACTGTGTGGGCCCGGCGTGGGGACTGTGTGGGCCCGGTGTGGGGACTGTGTGGGCCCGGTGTGGGGACTGTGTGGGCCCGGTGTGGGGACTGTGTGGGCCCGGTGTGGGGACTGTGTGGGGACTGTGTGGGCCTGGTGTGGGGACTGTGTGGGCCTGGTGCGGGGACTGTGTGGGCCTGGTGTGGGGACTGTGTGGGGACTGTGTGGGCCTGGTGTGGGGACTGTGTGGGGACTGTGTGGGCCTGGTGTGGGGACTGTGTGGGGACTGTGTGGGCCCGGTGTGGGCCCTGTGTGGGGCCTGGTGGGGGGACTGTGTGGGGCCTGGTGTGGGGACTGTGTGGGGCCTGGTGTGGGGACTGTGTGGGGCCTGGTGCGGGGACTGTGTGGGGACTGTGTGGGCCTGGTGTGGGCCTGGTGTGGGGACTGTGTGGGGACTGTGTGGGCCCGGTGTGGGCCCTGTGTGGGGCCTGGTGGGGGGACTGTGTGGGCCTGGTGTGGGGACTGTGTGGGGACTGTGTGGGGCCTGGTGTGGGGATTGTGTGGGGCCTGGTGTGGGGACTGTGTGGGGCCTGGTGCGGGGACTGTGTGGGGCCTGGTGCGGGGACTGTGTGGGGCCTGGTGCGGGGACTGGGTGGGGCCTGGTGCGGGGACTGTGTGGGGCCGGTGCGGGGACTGTGTGGGCCCGGTGCGGGGACTGTGTGGGCCCGGTGCGGGGACTGTCCGGGGCCTGGTGCGGGGACTGTGCAGGGACTGTGCGGGGCCTGGTGCGGGGACTGTGTGGGCCTGGTGCGGGGACTGTGTGGGCCTGGTGCGGGGACTGTGTGGGCCTGGTGCGGGGACTGTGTGGGCCTGGTGTGGGGACTGTGTGGGGACTGTGTGGGCCTGGTGTGGGGACTGTGTGGGGACTGTGTGGGCCTGGTGCGGGGACTGTGTGGGCCTGGTGTGGGGACTGTGTGGGGACTGTGTGGGCCTGGTGTGGGGACTGTGTGGGGACTGTGTGGGCCTGGTGTGGGGACTGTGTGGGGACTGTGTGGGCCTGGTGTGGGGACTGTGTGGGGACTGTGTGGGCCTGGTGTGGGGACTGTGTGGGGACTGTGTGGGCCCGGTGTGGGCCCTGTGTGGGGCCTGGTGGGGGGACTGTGTGGGGCCTGGTGTGGGGACTGTGTGGGGCCTGGTGTGGGGACTGTGTGGGGCCTGGTGTGGGGACTGTGTGGGGCCTGGTGCGGGGACTGTGTGGGGACTGTGTGGGCCTGGTGTGGGCCTGGTGTGGGGACTGTGTGGGGACTGTGTGGGCCCTGTGTGGGGCCTGGTGGGGGGACTGTGTGGCCCTGGTGTGGGGACTGTGTGGGGACTGTGTGGGGCCTGGTGTGGGGATTGTGTGGGGCCTGGTGTGGGGACTGGGTGGGGCCTGGTGCGGGGACTGTGTGGGGCCTGGTGCGGGGACTGTGTGGGGCCTGGTGCGGGGACTGTGTGGGGCCTGGTGCGGGGACTGTGTGGGGCCTGGTGCGGGGACTGTGTGGGCCTGGTGCGGGGACTGTGTGGGCCTGGTGCGGGGACTGTGTGGGCCTGGTGTGGGGACTGTGTGGGCCTGGTGTGGGGACGGTGTGGGGACTGTGTGGGCCTGGTGTGGGGACTGTGTGGGGACTGTGTGGGCCCGGTGTGGGCCCTGTGTGGGGCCTGGTGGGGGGACTGTGTGGGGCCTGGTGTGGGGACTGTGTGGGGCCTGGTGTGGGGACTGTGTGGGGCCTGGTGCGGGGACTGTGTGGGGACTGTGTGGGCCTGGTGTGGGCCTGGTGTGGGGACTGTGTGGGGACTGTGTGGGCCCGGTGTGGGCCCTGTGTGGGGCCTGGTGGGGGGACTGTGTGGGCCTGGTGTGGGGACTGTGTGGGGACTGTGTGGGGCCTGGTGTGGGGATTGTGTGGGGCCTGGTGTGGGGACTGTGTGGGGCCTGGTGCGGGGACTGTGTGGGGCCTGGTGCGGGGACTGTGTGGGGCCTGGTGCGGGGACTGTGTGGGGCCCGGTGCGGGGACTGTGTGGGGCCCGGTGCGGGGACTGTGTGGGGCCCGGTGCGGGGACTGTGTGGGGCCCGGTGCGGGGACTGTGTGGGCCCGGTGCGGGGACTGTGTGGGCCCGGTGCGGGGACTGTGTGGGCCCGGTGCGGGGACTGTGTGGGCCCGGTGCGGGGACTGTGTGGGCCCGGTGCGGGGACTGTCCGGGGTCTGGTGCGGGGACTGTGCAGGGACTGTGCGGGGCCTGGTGCGGGGACTGTGTGGGCCTGGTGCGGGGACTGTGTGGGCCTGGTGCGGGGACTGTGTGGGCCTGGCGCGGGGACTGTGTGGGCCTGGCGCGGGGACTGTGTGGGCCTGGCGCGGAGACTGTGTGGGCCCGGCGCGGGGACTGTGTGGGCCCGGCGCGGGGACTGTGTGGGCCCGGCGTGGGGACTGTGTGGGCCCGGCGTGGGGACTGTGTGGGCCCGGTGTGGGGACTGTGTGGGCCCGGTGTGGGGACTGTGTGGGCCCGGTGTGGGGACTGTGTGGGCCCGGTGTGGGGACTGTGTGGGCCCGGTGTGGGGACTGTGTGGGCCCGGTGTGGGGACTGTGTGGGCCCGGTGTGGGGACTGTGTGGGCCCGGTGTGGGGACTGTGTGGGCCCGGTGTGGGGACTGTGTGGGGACTGTGTGGGCCTGGTGTGGGGACTGTGTGGGCCTGGTGCGGGGACTGTGTGGGCCTGGTGTGGGGACTGTGTGGGGACTGTGTGGGCCTGGTGTGGGGACTGTGTGGGGACTGTGTGGGCCTGGTGTGGGGACTGTGTGGGGACTGTGTGGGCCCGGTGTGGGCCCTGTGTGGGGCCTGGTGGGGGGACTGTGTGGGGCCTGGTGTGGGGACTGTGTGGGGCCTGGTGTGGGGACTGTGTGGGGCCTGGTGTGGGGACTGTGTGGGGCCTGGTGCGGGGACTGTGTGGGGACTGTGTGGGCCTGGTGTGGGCCTGGTGTGGGGACTGTGTGGGGACTGTGTGGGCCCGGTGTGGGCCCTGTGTGGGGCCTGGTGGGGGGACTGTGTGGGCCTGGTGTGGGGACTGTGTGGGGACTGTGTGGGGCCTGGTGTGGGGATTGTGTGGGGCCTGGTGTGGGGACTGTGTGGGGCCTGGTGTGGGGACTGTGTGGGGCCTGGTGCGGGGACTGTGTGGGGCCTGGTGCGGGGACTGTGTGGGGCCTGGTGCGGGGACTGGGTGGGGCCTGGTGCGGGGACTGTGTGGGGCCCGGTGCGGGGACTGTGTGGGGCCCGGTGCGGGGACTGTGTGGGGCCCGGTGCGGGGACTGTGTGGGGCCCGGTGCGGGGACTGTGTGGGGCCCGTTGCGGGGACTGTGTGGGGCCCGTTGCGGGGACTGTGTGGGCCCGGTGCGGGGACTGTGTGGGCCCGGTGCGGGGACTGTGTGGGCCCGGTGCGGGGACTGTCCGGGGCCTGGTGCGGGGACTGTGCAGGGACTGTGCGGGGCCTGGTGCGGGGACTGTGTGGGCCTGGTGCGGGGACTGTGTGGGCCTGGTGCGGGGACTGTGTGGGCCTGGTGCGGGGACTGTGTGGGCCTGGTGTGGGGACTGTGTGGGGACTGTGTGGGCCTGGTGTGGGGACTGTGTGGGGACTGTGTGGGCCTGGTGCGGGGACTGTGTGGGCCTGGTGTGGGGACTGTGTGGGGACTGTGTGGGCCTGGTGTGGGGACTGTGTGGGGACTGTGTGGGCCTGGTGTGGGGACTGTGTGGGGACTGTGTGGGCCTGGTGTGGGGACTGTGTGGGGACTGTGTGGGCCTGGTGTGGGGACTGTGTGGGGACTGTGTGGGCCCGGTGTGGGCCCTGTGTGGGGCCTGGTGGGGGGACTGTGTGGGGCCTGGTGTGGGGACTGTGTGGGGCCTGGTGTGGGGACTGTGTGGGGCCTGGTGTGGGGACTGTGTGGGGACTGTGTGGGGCCTGGTGCGGGGACTGTGTGGGGACTGTGTGGGCCTGGTGTGGGCCTGGTGTGGGGACTGTGTGGGGACTGTGTGGGCCCGGTGTGGGCCCTGTGTGGGGCCCGGTGTGGGCCCTGTGTGGGGCCTGGTGGGGGGACTGTGTGGCCCTGGTGTGGGGACTGTGTGGGGACTGTGTGGGGACTGTGTGGGGCCTGGTGTGGGGATTGTGTGGGGCCTGGTGTGGGGACTGTGTGGGGCCTGGTGCGGGGACTGTGTGGGGCCTGGTGCGGGGACTGTGTGGGGCCTGGTGCGGGGACTGTGTGGGGCCTGGTGCGGGGACTGGGTGGGGCCTGGTGCGGGGACTGTGTGGGGCCTGGTGCGGGGACTGTGTGGGGCCCGGTGCGGGGACTGTGTGGGGCCCGGTGCGGGGACTGTGTGGGGCCCGGTGCGGGGACTGTGTGGGGCCCGGTGCGGGGACTGTGTGGGCCCGGTGCGGGGACTGTGTGGGCCCGGTGCGGGGACTGTGTGGGCCCGGTGCGGGGACTGTGTGGGCCCGGTGCGGGGACTGTCCGGGGCCTGGTGCGGGGACTGTGCAGGGACTGTGCGGGGCCTGGTGCGGGGACTGTGTGGGCCTGGTGCGGGGACTGTGTGGGCCTGGTGCGGGGACTGTGTGGGCCTGGTGCGGGGACTGTGTGGGCCTGGTGTGGGGGACTGTGTGGGGACTGTGTGGGCCTGGTGTGGGGACTGTGTGGGGACTGTGTGGGCCTGGTGCGGGGACTGTGTGGGCCTGGTGTGGGGACTGTGTGGGGACTGTGTGGGGACTGTGTGGGCCTGGTGTGGGGACTGTGTGGGGACTGTGTGGGCCTGGTGTGGGGACTGTGTGGGGACTGTGTGGGCCCGGTGTGGGCCCTGTGTGGGGCCTGGTGGGGGGACTGTGTGGGGCCTGGTGTGGGGACTGTGTGGGGCCTGGTGTGGGGACTGTGTGGGGCCTGGTGTGGGGCCTGGTGTGGGGACTGTGTGGGGACTGTGTGGGCCTGGTGTGGGCCTGGTGTGGGGACTGTGTGGGGACTGTGTGGGCCCGGTGTGGGCCCTGTGTGGGGCCTGGTGGGGGGACTGTGTGGGCCTGGTGTGGGGACTGTGTGGGGACTGTGTGGGGCCTGGTGTGGGGATTGTGTGGGGCCTGGTGTGGGGACTGTGTGGGGCCTGGTGCGGGGACTGTGTGGGGCCTGGTGCGGGGACTGTGTGGGGCCTGGTGCGGGGACTGGGTGGGGCCCGGTGCGGGGACTGTGTGGGGCCCGGTGCGGGGACTGTGTGGGGCCCGGTGCGGGGACTGTGTGGGGCCCGGTGCGGGGACTGTGTGGGGCCCGGTGCGGGGACTGTGTGGGCCCGGTGCGGGGACTGTGTGGGCCCGGTGCGGGGACTGTGTGGGCCCGGTGCGGGGACTGTGTGGGCCCGGTGCGGGGACTGTCCGGGGCCTGGTGCGGGGACTGTGCAGGGACTGTGCGGGGCCTGGTGCGGGGACTGTGTGGGCCTGGTGCGGGGACTGTGTGGGCCTGGTGCGGGGACTGTGTGGGCCTGGTGCGGGGACTGTGTGGGCCTGGTGTGGGGACTGTGTGGGGACTGTGTGGGCCTGGTGTGGGGACTGTGTGGGCCTGGTGTGGGGACTGTGTGGGGACTGTGTGGGCCCGGTGTGGGCCCTGTGTGGGGCCTGGTGGGGGGACTGTGTGGGGCCTGGTGTGGGGACTGTGTGGGGCCTGGTGTGGGGACTGTGTGGGGCCTGGTGCGGGGACTGTGTGGGGACTGTGTGGGCCTGGTGTGGGCCTGGTGTGGGGACTGTGTGGGGACTGTGTGGGCCCGGTGTGGGCCCTGTGTGGGGCCTGGTGGGGGGACTGTGTGGGCCTGGTGTGGGGACTGTGTGGGGACTGTGTGGGGCCTGGTGTGGGGATTGTGTGGGGCCTGGTGTGGGGATTGTGTGGGGCCTGGTGCGGGGACTGTGTGGGGCCTGGTGCGGGGACTGTGTGGGGCCCGGTGTGGGGACTGTGTGGGCCCGGTGCGGGGACTGTGTGGGCCCGGTGCGGGGACTGTGTGGGCCCGGTGCGGGGACTGTGTGGGGACTGTGTGGGCCCGGTGTGGGGACTGTGTGGGCCCGGTGTGGGGACTGTGTGGGCCCGGTGTGGGGACTGTGTGGGCCCGGTGTGGGGACTGTGTGGGCCCGGTGTGGGGACTGTGTGGGGACTGTGTGGGCCCGGTGTGGGGACTGTGTGGGCCCGGTGTGGGGACTGTGTGGGCCCGGTGTGGGGACTGTGTGGGGACTGTGTGGGGACTGTGTGGGCCTGGTGTGGGGACTGTGTGGGCCTGGTGTGGGGACTGTGTGGGCCCGGTGTGGGGACTGTGTGGGCCCGGTGTGGGGACTGTGTGGGCCCGGTGTGGGGACTGTGGTGGCCCGGTGTGGGGACTGTGTGGGGACTGTGTGGGGACTGTGTGGGCCTGGTGTGGGGACTGTGTGGGCCCGGTGTGGGGACTGTGTGGGCCCGGTGTGGGGACTGTGTGGGCCCGGTGTGGGGACTGTGTGGGGACTGTGGTGGCCCGGTGCGGGGACTGTGTGGGCCCGGTGCGGGGACTGTGTGGGCCCTGTGTGGGCCCGGTGTGGGGACTGTGTGGGCCCGGTGTGGGGACGGTGTGGGGACGGTGTGGGGACGGTGTGGGGACTGTGTGGCGACTGTGTGGGGACTGTGTGGGGACTGTGCGGAGACTATGCGGGGACTGTGCGGGGACTGTGTGGGCCTGGTGTGGGGACTGTGTGGGCCTGGTGTGGGGACTGTGTGGGCCTGGTGTGGGGACTGTGTGGGCCTGGTGTGGGGACTGTGTGGGGACTGTGTGGGGATGGTGTCGGCCTGGTGTGGGGACTGTGTGGGCCCGGTGTGGGGACTGTGTGGGCCTGGTGTGGGGACTGTGTGGGGATGGTGTCGGCCTGGTGTGGGGACTGTGTGGGCCTGGTGTGGGGACTGTGTGGGCCCGGTGCGGGGACTGTGTGGGCCCGGTGCGGGGACTGTGTGGGCCCGGTGCGGGGACTGTGTGGGGACGGTGCGGGGACGGTGTGGGGACTGTGTGGGGACTGTGTGGGGACTGTGTGGGCCTGGTGCGGGGACTGTGTGGGGACTGTGTGGGCCTGGTGCGGGGACTGTGTGGGCCTGGTGCGGGGACTGTGTGGGCCCTGTGTGGGCCTGGTGTGGGGACTGTGTGGGCCCGGTGCGGGGACTGTGTGGGCCCGGTGCGGGGACTGTGTGGGCCCGGTGCGGGGACTGTGTGGGCCCGGTGCGGGGACTGTGTGGGCCCGGTGCGGGGACTGTGTGGGCCCGGTGCGGGGACTGTGTGGGCCCGGTGCGGGGACTGTGTGGGCCCGGTGCGGGGACTGTGTGGGCCCGGTGCGGGGACTGTGTGGGCCCTGTGTGGGCCCGGTGTGGGGTCTGTGTGGGCCCGGTGCGGGGACTGTGTGGGCCCGGTGCGGGGACTGTGTGGGCCCGGTGCGGGGACTGTGTGGGCCCGGTGCGGGGACTGTGTGGGGACGGTGTGGGCCTGGTGCGGGGACTGTGTGGGCCTGGTGCGGGGACTGTGTGGGCCCTGTGTGGGCCTGGTGCGGGGACTGTGTGGGGCTGGTGTGGGGACTGTGTGGGCCTGGTGTGGGGACTGTGTGGGCCCTGTGTGGGCCTGGTGTGGGCCCTGTGTGGGCCTGGTGTGGGGACTGTGTGGGGACTGTGTGGGGACGGTGTGGCGACGGTGTGGGCCCGGTGTGGGGACTGTGTGGGGACTGTGTGGGGACTGTGCGGAGACTATGCGGGGACTGTGCGGGGACAGTGTGGGCCTGGTGTGGGGCCTGGTGTGGGGGACTGTGTGGGGACTGGTGCGGGGACTGTGTGGGGCCTGGTGCAGGGACAGTGTGGGGACTGGTGCGGGGACTGTGTGGGGCCTGGTGCAGGGACAGTGTGGGGCCTGGTGCGGGGACAGTGTGGGGACTGGTGCGGGGACTGTGTGGGCCTGGTGTGGGGACTGTGTGGGCCTGGTGTGGGGACTGTGTTGGCCCGGTGTGGGGACTGTGTTGGCCCGGTGTGGGGACTGTGTTGGCCCGGTGTGGGGACTGTGTTGGCCCGGTGTGGGGACTGTGTGGGGCTGGTGTGGGGACTGTGTGGGCCTGGTGTGGGGACTGTGTGGGCCCTGTGTGGGCCTGGTGTGGGCCCTGTGTGGGCCTGGTGTGGGCCCTGTGTGGGCCTGGTGTGGGGACTGTGTGGGGACGGTGTGGCGACGGTGTGGGCCCGGTGTGGGGACTGTGCGGAGACTATGCGGGGACTGTGCGGGGACAGTGTGGGCCTGGTGTGGGGCCTGGTGTGGGGACTGTGTGGGGACTGGTGCGGGGACTGTGTGGGGCCTGGTGCAGGGACAGTGTGGGGACTGGTGCGGGGACTGTGTGGGGACTGGTGCGGGGACTGTGTGGGGACTGGTGCGGGGACTGTGTGGGGCCTGGTGCAGGGACAGTGTGGGGCCTGGTGCAGGGACAGTGTGGGGACTGGTGCGGGGACTGTGTGGGCCTGGTGTGGGGACTGTGTTGGCCCGGTGTGGGGACTGTGTTGGCCCGGTGTGGGGACTGTGTTGGCCCGGTGTGGGGACTGTGTGGGCCCGGTGTGGGGACAGTGTGGGGCTGGTGCGGGGACTGTGTGGGGCTGGTGCGGGGACTGTGTGGGGACTGTGTGGGGCCTGGTGCAGGGACTGTGTGGGGCCTGTTGCGCGGACTGTGTGGGGACAGTGTGGGGCTGGTGTGGGGACTGTGTGGGGCCTGGTGCGGGGACTGTGTGGGGACAGTGTGGGCCTGGTGTGGGGACTGTGTGGGGTCTGTGTGGGGACAGTGTGGGGACAGTGTGGGGACAGTGTGGGGACAGTGTGGGGACAGTGTGGGGACAGTGTGGGGACTGTGTGGGGACTGTGTGGGGGCTGTGTGGGGGCTGTGTGGGGACTGTGTGGGGTCTGTGTGGGGTCTGTGTGGGGACAGTGTGGGGACAGTGTGGGGACAGTGTGGGGACAGTGTGGGGACAGTGTGGGGACAGTGTGGGGGCTGTGTGGGGACTGTGTGGGGACAGTGTGGGGACAGTGTGGGGACTGTGTGGGGGCTGTGTGGGGACTGTGTGGGGACTGTGTGGGGACTGTGTGGGGTCTGTGTGGGGACAGTGTGGGGCTGGTGTGGATCTCTGGACGCCTGCCAACATGTTTGACCCTCAGCTGCGATCGGGGGAGCGGACGTTAAATCTCATGATCGAGTGGAAGCTGTATCCTCCCTCTCCCCTTCCCCTGCTCCGTTCCCTCCCGTTTCTGAGCTCCTCTCCGTGCCGTGACGGGGAATGCGGTGAAGCGTTTGGGTGAGCTGGCGCCAGGGCAGAGGTGGGGCAGGCCCGACCTGACGAGTTCTGAATTTGCTCGCAGGCCCGACCTGGAGGTGACCTGCGCCCTGTATGACCAGGTCGATGAAGAGCTGCACCGCCTGGTCCAGGTGTCGAACCGTCGGCAGAGGGACCTGGAGAAGCTGGCCTGCTTCTGGCGCTTTGAGGAGCAGTATCACCAGGTAACGCCCCGGGCGGGGAGCAGAGGGGGGGCGGGGGCGGCGGGGTCGTGGGCTAGAGTTGTGGTCAGCTGGTGTTCGCTCCCTCCTGGAAGGGGATGTGGTGCACTCTGCAGGTTGTGGAATTGTCCGCACAAAACTAACACCGTCTCACACACACAAACACCCCTGAACACGCCGGCCAACTCTCCCACACCTGCACACACCCATACAGACACTTATAAATCTCAGTTTTGTGCACAAACCTCCACCTGCAAATAGGTGAGTGTGAATATATATATGTAATATATACACACTCTTTCTCACACTCACACACTGTCCCTCTCTCTCACACACACACTGTCCCTCTCTCTCACACACACACTGTCCCTCTCTCTCACACACACACACACACTCACACACTGTCCCTCTCTCTCTCACACACACACACACACACACACACAGTCCCTCTCTCTCTCTCACACATACATTGTCCCTCTCTCTCACACACACACACACTGTACCTCTCTCTCACACACACACACTGTCCCTCTATCTCTCTCTCACACACACTGTCCCTCTCTCTCTCTCTTACACACACACTGTCCCTCTCTCTCTCACACACACACACACTGTCCCTCTCTCTCTCTCACACACACACTGTCCCTCTCTCTCTCACACACACTGTCCCTCTCTCTCTCACACACACACCGTCCCTCTCTCTCTCTCATGCACAGTCCCTCTCTCTCACACACGAACACACTGTCCCTCTCTCTCACACACACACTGTCCCTCTCTCTCTCTCACACACACTGTCCCTCTCTCTCACACACACACACATAGTCCCTCTGTCCCTCGCTCTCTCACACACACTGTCCCTCTCTCTCTCTCACACACACTGTCCCTCTCTCTCTCACACACACACTGTCCCTCTCTCTCACACACACACTGTCCCTCTCTCTCACACACACACTGTCCCTCTCTCTCACACAGACACTGTCCCTCTCTCTCACACACACACTGTCCCTCTCTCTCTCACACACACACACACTGTCCCTCTCTCTCACACACACACACTGTCCCTCTCTCTCACACACACACACACACACACACTGTCTCCCTCTCTCTCACACACACACACTGTCCCTCTCACACACACACACACACTGTCTCCCTCTCTCTCTCACACACACACTGTCCCTCTCTCACACACACTCTCCCTCTCTCTCACACACACACACTGTCCCTCTCTCTCTCACACACACACTGTCCCTCTCTCTCTCACACACACACACTGTCGCTCTCCCTCTCTCTCTCACACACTGTCCCTCTGTCTCTCTCACACACACTGTCCCTCTCTCTCTATCTCTCTCACACACACACTGTCGCTCACTCTCTCTCTCTCACACACACACACATACACACACACACACACACACACACCCAGACACACACCGTCCCTCTCTCTCTCACACACACACTGTCCCTCTCTCTCTCTCTCACTCACACACTGTCCCTCTCTCTCTCTCTCACACACTGTCCCTCTCTCTCTCTCACACACTGTCCCTCTCTCTCTCTCTCACACACTGTCCCTCTCTCTCTCGCACACACACTGTCCCTCTCTCTCACACACACACTGTCCCTCTCTCTCACACACACACTGTCCCTCTCTCTCTCGCACACACACTGTCCCTCTCTCTCACACACACACTGTCCCTCTCTCTCACACACACACTGTCCCTCTCTCTCTCACACACACACACACTGTCCCTCTCTCTCTCTCTCTCTCTCTCACGCACGCACTGTCCCTCTCTCTCTCTCACACACACTGTCCCTCTCTCTCTCTCACACACACTGTCCCTCTCTCTCTCACACACACTGTCCCTCTCTCTCTCACACACACACAGACTGTCCCTCTCTCTCTCACACACACACACACTGTCCCCCTCTCACACACACACACTGTCCCTCTCTCTCTCTCACACACACACACTGTCCCTCTCTCTCTCTCACACACACACACTGTCCCTCTCTCTCTCTCACACACACACACACACACACAGTCCCTCTCTCTCTCACACACACACTGTCCCTCTCTCTCTCTCAAACACACACACTCTCCCTCTCTCTCACACACTCACACACACTGTCCCTCTCTCTCTCACACACACTGTCCCGCTCTCTCTCTCACACACACTGTCCCTCTCTCTCTCACACACACTGTCCCTCTCACTCACACACACACACACACTGTCCCTCTCTCTCACACACACACACACACACACTGTCCCTCTCTCTCACACACACACACTGTCCCTCTCTCTCACACACACACACACACTGTCTCCCTCTCTCTCACACACACACAGCGTCTCCCTCTCTCTCTCTCACACACACACTGTCCCTCTCACACACACACACACACTGTCTCCCTCTCTCTCTCACACACACACTGTCCCTCTCTCACACACACTCTCCCTCTCTCTCTCACACACACACACACTGTCCCTCTCTCTCTCACACACACACTGTCCCTCTCTCTCTCACACACACACACTGTCGCTCTCTCTCTCTCTCTCTCACACACTGTCCCTCTGTCTCTCTCACACACACTGTCCCTCTCTCTCTCACACACACACTGTCCCTCTCTCTCTGTCACACACACTGTCCCTCTCTCTCTCACACACACTGTCCCTCTCTCTCTCTCTCTCTCTCTCTCTCTCTCTCTCACACACACTGTCCCTCTCTCTCTCACACACACTGTCCCTCTCTCTCTCTCTCACACACACACACACACACACACACACACACACACAAACACACACGTACGTGCACATATCCACATAAACACCCACACACCCTAACTACATTAGAGGTGCATGTGTCTACATCCACATGTCCATACGAACGCGCACATTTGGAGCAGCAGGAGACCACTTTGCCTCTTGAAACTGCTTCATGTCATTGAGACCATTGCTGATCTGATTACTCCATGTGCTCGCCTGTCCCTGTAATCTTTCACCCGACCCTTTGGCTTATCACGAAGCTGCCGTAAAAAATAAACCTCCCAACATCCTGCCTTTTAAGGAAGACTATTCCAGAGTATCATGCCCCTCTTGTGAGAACTGATTCCTCCCGACCTCTGCCTCAGTTCTGACCGGCCATACCTCGGCCTCGAGTAAGTCTCCTGTCGGTGTTTGTCCCCAGCAGCCCTGTGAGACGACCCACCGCAGTCCGGGCATGAGATTGGGAAGCCTTTGCCTCGTGGGCCTCCAGTGTTACCTCGACCTCAGTCAGCCCTGTTTCTGTTTGTGACCTGCCGACCCTCTCTGATCCTACTTACCCCCATCCTCTGCCACCCCACAGGTGAATGAGTGGCTCAGAGACGTGGGGCGGCCGCAGTTGGACAGGTGGGAGAGAGCCGGTGGCTCCCTGCCCACACTCGGCAAGAGGCAGCGGAACCTCCAAGCCCTGAACCGTGCGGCAATGGTAAGTGATACCTCAGATGAGGGCGGTCTTCTTTTTTACAACCCATTCCGGCCGTGACCAATCGGATTAGAATTTAATGGGGTCGCCAAGCCAACACACTGCGAGGTGTGGACATTCTATTCCTGGATGGGAGGGGGGGGGGGGGGTCAGTGTGTGCGCAGACACACATCATATATATACACACACAGACACACATATCATATACACACACATCATACATACACGCACAGACACACATCATATATATACACACACAGACACACATATATACACACACATCATACATACACGCACAGACACACATCATATACACACACAATATATACACATAGAGACACATACTCTCACAGACACATACAGACACACATCATATACACACACACTCATCCTATACACACACAGACACACATCATATACACACACGACACACACAGACACACATCATATACACTCACACACAGCCACACATCATACAGACACACATCATATACACACACAGACACACGTCATTTACACACACAGACACGCATCATATACTCATACACATGCACACATCATATATATGCACACACACATCATATACATACACACAGACACATATCATATACACACACACACACTACACACAGACACACCATACACACAGACACACACCATGTACACACAGAAACACACTATATACACACACACATCAAATACACACACACACATCATATACACAAACACATATCATATACACACACATTATATACACACACACATTATGTACATATATGCACACATCATATACACACACAGACACACACACACAGACACACATACAGATACACACCATATACATACACACACACATGCTCACATCATATACCCACACACAGACACACATCATATGCACTCATACGCGTGCACACATCATTTCCACTCACACACAGACACACACCATATACACACACACACATCACATACACACAGACTCACATCATATCTACACACATGCACACACGTAGACACATCATATACACACAGACACACATCATACACACACGGACACACATCATACACACACAGACATACATCATATATACACACACGCACACATCATATACACACAGACGCATACACAGACACACATCATTTACACATGCACACGCAGACATCATATACACACACAGACACACATCATATACACACGCATACACACAGACACACATCATATACACACACACACACATCATATTCACACACACATCATATTCATTCACACACATATTCACACACATCATATTCACACACACACATCATACACACACACACATCATACACACACACACATCATATACACACACACATCATATACACACACATACATCATACACACACACACATCATATACACACACACATCATATACACACACACACAACATACACACACACACATCATACACACACACACATCATACTCACACACACACATCATATACACACACACATCATACACACACACATCATACACACACACACATCATACACACACACACTTCATACACACACACACTTCATACACACACACACTTCATACACACACATCATACACACACACACATCATACACACACACATCATACACACACACACTTCATACACACACACTTCATACACACACACATCATACACACACACACACATCATACACACACACACATCATACACACACACACTTCATACACACACACACTTCATACACACACACACTTCATACACACACATCATACACACACACACATCATACACACACACATCATACACACACACACTTCATACACACACACTTCATACACACACACATCATACACACACACACACATCATACACACACACACATCATACACACACACACATCATACACACACACACATCATACACACACACACATCATACACACACACACATCATACACACACACACATCATACACACACACACATCATACACACACACACATCATACACACACACACATCATACACACACACACATCATACACACACACACATCATACACACACACACATCATACACACACACACATCATACACACACACACATCATACACACACACACACATCATACACACACACACATCATACACACACACACGTCATACACACACACACGTCATACACACACACACGTCATACACACACACACGTCATACACACACACACGTCATTCACACACACACGTCATTCACACACACACGTCATTCACACACACACGTCATAATCACACACACACGTCATAATCACACACACACGTCATAATCACACACGTCATACACACACACGTCATACACACACGTCATACACACACACGTCATACACACACACGCGTCATACACACACACGCGTCATACACACACACGCGTCATACACACACACGCGTCATACACACACACGCGTCATACACACACACGCGTCATACACACACACGCGTCATACACACACACGCGTCATACACACACACGCGTCATACACACACACGCGTCATACACACACACGCGTCATACACACACACGCGTCATACACACACACGCGTCATACACACACACGCGTCATACACACACACGCGTCATACACACACACGCGTCATACACACACACGCGTCATACACACACACGCGTCATACACACACACGCGTCATACACACACACGCGTCATACACACACACGCGTCATACACACACACGCGTCATACACACACACGCGTCATACACACACACGCGTCATACACACACACGCGTCATACACACACACGCGTCATACACACACACGCGTCATACACACACACGCGTCATACACACACACGCGTCATACACACACACGCGTCATACACACACACGCGTCATACACACACACGCGTCATACACACACACGCGTCATACACACACACGCGTCATACACACACACGCGTCATACACACACACGCGTCATACACACACACGCGTCATACACACACACGCGTCATACACACACACGCGTCATACACACACACGCGTCATACACACACACGCGTCATACACACACACGCGTCATACACACACACGCGTCATACACACACACGCGTCATACACACACACGCGTCATACACACACACGCGTCATACACACACACGCGTCATACACACACACGCGTCATACACACACACGCGTCATACACACACACGCGTCATACACACACACGCGTCATACACACACACGCGTCATACACACACACGCGTCATACACACACACGCGTCATACACACACACGCGTCATACACACACACGCGTCATACACACACACGCGTCATACACACACACGCGTCATACACACACACACACATCATACACACACACACATCATACACACACACACTTCATACACACACACTTCATACACACACACACATCATACACACACACACATCATACACACACACACTTCATACTCACACACACACTTCATACTCACACACACACTTCATACTCACACACACACATCATACTCACACACACACATCATACACACACACACACACATCATACACACACACACATCATACACACACACATCATACACACACACATCATATTCACACACACACATCATATTCACACACACACATCATACACACACACATCATACACACACACATCATATTCACACACACACATCATACTCACACACATCATACACACACACACATCATACACACACACACATCATACACACACACACATCATACACACACACACATCATACACACACACACATCATACACACACACACACACATCATACACACACACACATCATACACACACACATCATATACACACACACACACACATCATATACACACACACATCATATACACACACACACGTCATATACACACACACACGTCATACACACACACACGTCATACACACACACACATCATACACACACACACATCATACACACACACACATCATACACACACACACATCATACACACACACACATCATACACACACACACATCATACACACACACACATCATACACACACACACATCATACACACACACAGACACACATCGTATACACACATATGTATATACACACAGACACACATCGTATACACACAGACACACACGCCCACACACAGACACACACGCCCACACACAGACACACATCATATATACACACATACAGACATACATCATATGCACACACATACAGACATACATCATATGCACACACATACAGACATACATCATATGCACACACGCGCACACACACAACATATGCACACACACAGACATACATCATATACACACACATGCTCTCACACAGACGCACATCATATACACACACAGACACACATCATATACACACACACACACACAGACACACATCATATACACACACGCGCACAGAGACACACATCATATACACACACACACACGCACACAGACGCACATCATATACATTCACAGAGACACACATACACACACACATCATATACACACACACGCGCGCGCACAGACACTCATCATATACATTCACAGAGACACACATACACACACATCATATACACACACACGCGCGCACACAGACACTCATCATATACATTCACAGAGACACACATACACACACACATCATATACACACACACACGCGCACACAGACACTCATCATATACATTCACAGAGACACACATACACACACACATCATATACACACACACGCGCGCACACAGACACTCATCATATACATTCACAGAGACACACATACACACACATCATATACACACACTCGTGCACACACAGACACACATCATATACACATGCATACACACAGACACACATCATATGTACACACAGACACACATCATATACACATGCATATACACAGACACACATCATATACACGCACAGGGACACATCATATACACACACGCACACACAGACATACATCATATTCACATGCATACACAGACGCACATCATATACACACACACACACACATCATATATACATGCACACACAGACACAGTTTATATACACACATAGACACAAATCATATACAGACACACATCATAGATATACACGGACACACATCATTTACACACAGACACACATCATATACACACATATGATACACAGACACACACACAATCATAGACACATACACATGTACAATCATACAGACACCCACATACACACACACACACACACACACTTTATGGCCCTCTCTCAGCTTCCATGCTGTACATCTCTATGACTCCATGTGCCAATGGGGTCGGGTGTCGGATTCGGGAGAGTATTTGTGCTGGGCGGTAAGGCGGGGTGGGGGGTGCAGCGGGAGGAGCGGGAGATGCGATTGTAATGACGGCGCTGTGGGGACAGAGTGAATCGGGTGTCACTGGGGCTGCATCTGGAAAGCCACATCCCACCGAGAGGCCATCACCTCTCCCACGTCCACTGCACGGTATCCCACCCACCCCATCCCCGCTGCCCTGGCCAAGTCCAATTCCCATCCTCGCACTTCCCCAGGTGAACTGAATCGGCATTCCCAAAGTGAGGATTCGACGACCACAAGTAAACGTTGCTTCCTTTCTCACCTCCCCGCCCCACACCCACCCACCCTCCCACCACCCCCCACCCCCCACCCACTCGGCGGCTCGACTCGAAATGGCCAGGAATACTGTCAGCAGGGGCAGGCTCTCCTCCGAGACATGGTGCACTGGGAAATGGGCATCTCCCCCCGGCTCCAGCCCTTCGCCAACCAACTCCAGGACTGCAGGGCTCAGCTGGCAGACTTCACCCGGAGAGCGGAGGAATGCCAGCTAGCTATCGACCGGGAGGTCCGGTGCCACATGGCGGTAAGAGAACGGCTCGTACAGCGTTCCAGCGGGTCACTGAGTGACAGTGTGAGGGAACTGGATTAGCATCAGTACAGATACAGTCAGTAACACAGGGCCCTGGGGGGGAGAGGGGTTACTGAGGGACAGTGTGAGGGAGCTGGATTAACATCAGTACAGATACAGTCAGTAACACAGGGCCCTGGGGGGGAGAGGGGTTACTGAGTGACAGTGTGAGGGAGCTGGATTAACATCAGTACAGATACAGTCAGTAACACAGGGCCCTGGGGGGGAGAGGGGTTACTGAGGGACAGTGTGAGGGAGCTGGATTAACATCAGTACAGATACAGTCAGTAACACAGGGCCCTGGGGGGGGGGGGGAGAGGGGTTACTGAGGGACAGTGTGAGGGAGCTGGATTAACATCAGTACAGATACAGTCAGTAACACAGGGCCCTGGGGGGGGGGGGGGAGAGGGGTTACTGAGTGACAGTGTGAGGGAGCTGGATTAACATCAGTACAGATACAGTCAGTAACACAGGGCCCGGGGGGGAGAGGGGTTACTGAGTGACAGTGTGAGGGAGCTGGATTAACATCAGTACAGATACAGTCAGTAACACAGGGCCCTGGGGGGGGGAGAGGGGTTACTGAGGGACAGTGTGAGGGAGCTGGATTAACATCAGTACAGATACAGTCAGTAACACAGGGCCCTGGGGGGGGGGGGGAGAGGGGTTACTGAGTGACAGTGTGAGGGAGCTGGATTAACATCAGTACAGATACAGTCAGTAACACAGGGCCCTGGGGGGGGGGGAGAGGGGTTACTGAGTGACAGTGTGGGGGAGCTGGATTAACATCAGTACAGATACAGTCAGTAACACAGGGCCCTGGGGGGGGGAGAGGGGTTACTGAGTGACAGTGTGAGGGAGCTGGATTAACATCAGTACAGATACAGTCAGTAACACAGGGCCCTGGGGGGGGAGAGGGGTTACTGAGTGACAGTGTGAGGGAGCTGGATTAACATCAGTACAGATACAGTCAGTAACACAGGGCCCTGGGGGGGGGAGAGGGGTTACTGAGGGACAGTGTGAGGGAGCTGGATTAACATCAGTACAGATACAGTCAGTAACACAGGGCACTGGGGGGGGAGAGGGGTTACTGAGGGACAGTGTGAGGGAGCTGGATTAACATCAGTACAGATACAGTCAGTAACACAGGGCCCTGGGGGGGGGGGGGGGGGGGGGATAGGGGTTACTGAGTGACAGTGTGGGGGAGCTGGATTAACATCAGTACAGATACAGTCAGTAACACAGGGCCCTGGGGGGGGGAGAGGGGTTACTGAGGGACAGTGTGAGGGAGCTGGATTAACATCAGTACAGATACAGTCAGTAACACAGGGCACTGGGGGGGGAGAGGGGTTACTGAGTGACAGTGTGAGGGAGCTGGATTAACATCAGTACAGATACAGTCAGTAACACAGGGCCCTGAGGGGGGGGAGAGGGGTTACTGAGTGACAGTGTGAGGGAGCTGGATTAACATCAGTACAGATACAGTCAGTAACACAGGGCCCTGAGGGGGGGGGGGGAGAGGGGTTACTGAGTGACAGTGTGAGGGAGCTGGATTAACATCAGTACAGATACAGTCAGTAACACAGGGCCCTGAGGGGGGGGAGAGGGGTTACTGAGTGACAGTGTGAGGGAGCTGGATTAACATCAGTACAGATACAGTCAGTAACACAGGGCCCTGGGGAGGAGAGGGGTTACTGAGGGACAGTGTGAGGGAGCTGGATTAACATCAGTACAGATACAGTCAGTAACACAGGGCCCTGGGGGGGAGAGGGGTTACTGAGGGACAGTGTGAGGGAGCTGGATTAACATCAGTACAGATACAGTCAGTAACACAGGGCCCTGGGGAGGGAGAGGGGTTACTGAGGGACAGTGTGAGGGAGCTGGATTAACATCAGTACAGATACAGTCAGTAACACAGGGCCCTGGGGGGGAGAGGGGTTACTGAGTGACAGTGTGAGGGAGCTGGATTAACATCAGTACAGATACAGTCAGTAACACAGGGCCCTGGGGGGGGGGGAGAGGGGTTACTGAGGGACAGTGTGGGGGAGCTGGATTAACATCAGTACAGATACAGTCAGTAACACAGGGCCCTGGGGGGGAGAGGGGTTACTGAGGGACAGTGTGAGGGAGCTGGATTAACATCAGTACAGATACAGTCAGTAACACAGGGCCCTTACTGAGGGACAGTGTGAGGGAGCTGGATTAAAATCAGTACAGATACAGTCAGTAACACAGGGCCCTGGGGGGGGAGAGGGGTTACTGAGGGACAGTGTGAGGGAGCTGGATTAACATCAGTACAGATACAGTCAGTAACACAGGGCCCTGGGGGGGGGGGGAGAGGGGTTACTGAGGGACAGTGTGGGGGAGCTGGATTAACATCAGTACAGATACAGTCAGTAACACAGGGCCCTGGGGGGGGGGAGAGGGGTTACTGAGTGACAGTGTGAGGGAGCTGGATTAACATCAGTACAGATACAGTCAGTAACACAGGGCCCTGGGGGGGGAGAGGGGTTACTGAGGGACAGTGTGAGGGAGCTGGATTAAAATCAGTACAGATACAGTCAGTAACACAGGGCCCTGGGGGGGGAGAGGGGTTACTGAGGGACAGTGTGAGGGAGCTGGATTAACATCAGTACAGATACAGTCAGTAACACAGGGCCCTGGGGGGGGGGGAGAGGGGTTACTGAGGGACAGTGTGGGGGAGCTGGATTAACATCAGTACAGATACAGTCAGTAACACAGGGCCCTGGGGGGGGAGAGGGGTTACTGAGTGACAGTGTGAGGGAGCTGGATTAACATCAGTACAGATACAGTCAGTAACACAGGGCCCTGGGGGGGGAGAGGGGTTACTGAGTGACAGTGTGAGGGAGCTGGATTAACATCAGTACAGATACAGTCAGTAACACAGGGCCCTGGGGGGGAGAGGGGTTACTGAGTGACAGTGTGAGGGAGCTGGATTAACATCAGTACAGATACAGTCAGTAACACAGGGCCCTGGGGGGGGGGGGGGGGAAGAGGGGTTACTGAGGGACAGTGTGAGGGAGCTGGATTAACATCAGTACAGATACAGTCAGTAACACAGGGCCCTGGGGGGGAGAGGGGTTACTGAGTGACAGTGTGAGGGAGCTGGATTAACATCAGTACAGATACAGTCAGTAACACAGGGCCCTGGGGGGGAGAGGGGTTACTGAGGGACAGTGTGAGGGAGCTGGATTAACATCAGTACAGATACAGTCAGTAACACAGGGCCCTGGGGGGGGGAGAGGGGTTACTGAGGGACAGTGTGAGGGAGCTGGATTAACATCAGTACAGATACAGTCAGTAACACAGGGCCCTGGGGGGGGGGGGGGGGAGAGGGGTTACTGAGGGACAGTGTGAGGGAGCTGGATTAACATCAGTACAGATACAGTCAGTAACACAGTGCCCTGAGGGGGGAGAGGGGTTACTGAGTGACAGTGTGAGGGAGGGGGATTAACATCAGTACAGATACAGTCAGTAACACAGGGCCCTGGGGGGGAGAGGGGTTACTGAGTGACAGTGTGAGGGAGCTGGATTAACATCAGTACAGATACAGTCAGTAACACAGGGCCCTGGGTGGGAGAGGGGTTACTGAGTGACAGTGTGAGGGAGCTGGATTAACATCAGTACAGATACAGTCAGTAACACAGTGCCCTGGGGGGGGAGAGGGGTTACTGAGGGACAGTGTGAGGGAGCTGGATTAACATCAGTACAGATACAGTCAGTAACACAGGGCCCTGGGGGGGGGGAGGGGTTACTGAGTGACAGTGTGAGGGAGGGGGATTAACATCAGTACAGATACAGTCAGTAACACAGGGCCCTGGGGGGGGAGAGGGGTTACTGAGGGACAGTGTGAGGGAGCTGGATTAACATCAGTACAGATACAGTCAGTAACACAGGGCCCTGAGGGGGGGGAGAGGGGTTACTGAGTGACAGTGTGAGGGAGCTGGATTAACATCAGTACAGATACAGTCAGTAACACAGGGCCCTGGGGGGGAGAGGGGTTACTGAGGGACAGTGTGAGGGAGCTGGATTAACATCAGTACAGATACAGTCAGTAACACAGGGCCCTGGGGGGGGGGGGGGGAGAGGGGTTACTGAGTGACAGTGTGAGGGAGCTGGATTAACATCAGTACAGATACAGTCAGTAACACAGGGCCCTGGCGGGGGGAGAGGGGTTACTGAGTGACAGTGTGAGGGAGCTGGATTAACATCAGTACAGATACAGTCAGTAACACAGGGCCCTGGGGGGAGGGGGGGGAGGGAGGGGTTACTGAGTGACAGTGTGAGGGAGCTGGATTAACATCAGTACAGATACAGTCAGTAACACAGGGCCCTGGCGGGGGGAGAGGGGTTACTGAGTGACAGTGTGAGGGAGCTGGATTAACATCAGTACAGATACAGTCAGTAACACAGGGCCCTGGGGGGGGAGAGGGGTTACTGAGTGACAGTGTGAGGGAGCTGGATTAACATCAGTACAGATACAGTCAGTAACACAGGGCCCTGAGGGGGGGGAGAGGGGTTACTGAGTGACAGTGTGAGGGAGCTGGATTAACATCAGTACAGATACAGTCAGTAACACAGGGCCCTGGGGGGGAGAGGGGTTACTGAGTGACAGTGTGAGGGAGCTGGATTAACATCAGTACAGATACAGTCAGTAACACAGGGCCCTGGGGGGGGGGGAGAGGGGTTACTGAGGGACAGTGTGAGGGAGCTGGATTAACATCAGTACAGATACAGTCAGTAACACAGGGCCCTGGGGGGGGGGGGAGAGGGGTTACTGAGTGACAGTGTGAGGGAGCTGGATTAACATCAGTACAGATACAGTCAGTAACACAGGGCCCTGGGGGGGGAGAGGGGTTACTGAGTGACAGTGTGAGGGAGCTGGATTAACATCAGTACAGATACAGTCAGTAACACAGGGCCCTGGGGGGGGAGAGGGGTTACTGAGTGACAGTGTGAGGGAGCTGGATTAACATCAGTACAGATACAGTCAGTAACACAGGGCCCTGGGGGGGAGAGGGGTTACTGAGTGACAGTGTGAGGGAGCTGGATTAACATCAGTACAGATACAGTCAGTAACACAGGGCCCTGGGGGGGAGAGGGGTTACTGAGTGACAGTGTGAGGGAGCTGGATTAACATCAGTACAGATACAGTCAGTAACACAGGGCCCTGGGGGGGAGAGGGGTTACTGAGTGACAGTGTGAGGGAGCTGGATTAACATCAGTACAGATACAGTCAGTAACACAGGGCCCTGGGGGGGGAGAGGGGTTACTGAGGGACAGTGTGAGGGAGCTGGATTAACATCAGTACAGATACAGTCAGTAACACAGGGCCCTGGGGGGGAGAGGGGTTACTGAGGGACAGTGTGAGGGAGCTGGATTAACATCAGTACAGATCCAGTCACTAACACAGGGCCCTGGGGGGGAGAGGGGTTACTGAGGGACAGTGTGAGGGAGGGGGATTAACATCAGTACAGATACAGTCAGTAACACAGGGCCCTGGGGGGGAGAGGGGTTACTGAGTGACAGTGTGAGGGAGCTGGATTAACATCAGGACAGATACAGTCAGTAACACAGGGCCCTGAGGGGGGGGGGGAGAGGGGTTACTGAGTGACAGTGTGAGGGAGCTGGATTAACATCAGTACAGATACAGTCAGTAACACAGGGCCCTGGGGGGGAGAGGGGTTACTGAGTGACAGTGTGAGGGAGCTGGATTAACATCAGTACAGATACAGTCAGTAACACAGGGCCCTGGGGGGGAGAGGGGTTACTGAGGGACAGTGTGAGGGAGGGGGATTAACATCAGTACAGATACAGTCAGTAACACAGGGCCCTGGGGGGGAGAGGGGTTACTGAGTGACAGTGTGAGGGAGCTGGATTAACATCAGTACAGATACAGTCAGTAACACAGGGCACTGGGGGGGGGAGAGGGGTTAGTGAGGGACAGTGTGAGGGAGCTGGATTAACATCAGTACAGATACAGTCAGTAACACAGGGCGCTGGGGGGGGGGGGGTTACTGAGGGACAGTGTGAGGGAGCTGGATTAACATCAGTACAGATACAGTCAGTAACACAGGGCCCTGGGGGGGGGAGAGGGGTTACTGAGTGACAGTGTGAGGGAGCTGGATTAACATCAGTACAGATACAGTCAGTAACACAGGGCCCTGGGGGGGGGGGGGGGTTACTGAGTGACAGTGTGAGGGAGCTGGATTAACATCAGTACAGATACAGTCAGTAACACAGGGCCCTGGGGGGGGAGAGGGGTTACTGAGTGACAGTGTGAGGGAGCTGGATTAACATCAGTACAGATACAGTCAGTAACACAGGGCCCTGGGGGGGGAGAGGGGTTACTGAGTGACAGTGTGAGGGAGCTGGATTAACATCAGTACAGATACAGTCAGTAACACAGGGCCCCTGGGGGAGGTGGGGGTTACTGAGGGACAGTGTGAGGGAGCTGGATTAACATCAGTACAGATACAGTCAGTAACACAGGGCCCTGGGGGGGGGGGGGGTTACTGAGGGACAGTGTGAGGGAGCTGGATTAACATCAGTACAGATACAGTCAGTAACACAGGGCCCTGGGGGGGGGGGGGTTACTGAGTGACAGTGTGGGGAGCTGGATTAACATCAGTACAGATACAGTCAGTAACACAGGGCCCTGGGGGGGGAGGGGTTACTGGAGTGACAGTGTGAGGGAGCTGGATTAACATCAGTACAGATACAGTCAGTAACACAGGGCCCTGGGGGGGGGGAGAGGGGTTACTGAGTGACAGTGTGAGGGAGCTGGATTAACATCAGTACAGATACAGTCAGTAACACAGGGCCCTGGGGGGGGAGAGGGGTTACTGAGTGACAGTGTGAGGGAGCTGGATTAACATCAGTACAGATACAGTCAGTAACACAGGGCCCTGGGGGGGGAGAGGGGTTACTGAGGACAGTGTGGGGGAGGGGGATTAACATCAGTACAGATACAGTCAGTAACACAGGGCCCTGGGGGGGAGAGGGGTTACTGAGGGACAGTGTGAGGGAGGGGGATTAACATCAGTACAGATACAGTCAGTAACACAGGGCCCTGGGGGGGGAGAGGGGTTACTGAGGGACAGTGTGAGGGAGGGGGATTAACATCAGTACAGATACAGTCAGTAACACAGGGCCCTGGGGGGGGGAGAGGGGTTACTGAGGGACAGTGTGAGGGAGCTGGATTAACATCAGTACAGATACAGTCAGTAACACAGGGCCCTGGAGGGAGAGGGGTTACTGAGGGACAGTGTGAGGGAGCTGGATTAACATCAGTACAGATCCAGTCACTAACACAGGGGCCCTGGGGGGGAGAGGGGTTACTGAGGGACAGTGTGAGGGAGCTGGATTAACATCAGTACAGATCCAGTCACTAACACAGGGCCCTGGGGGGGAGAGGGGTTACTGAGTGACAGTGTGAGGGAGCTGGATTAACATCAGTACAGATACAGTCAGTAACACAGGGTGCTGGGGGGGGGGGGGGTTACTGAGGGACAGTGTGAGGGAGCTGGATTAACATCAGTACAGATACAGTCAGTAACACAGGGCCCTGGGGGGGAGAGGGGTTACTGAGGGACAGTGTGAGGGAGCTGGATTAACATCAGTACAGATACAGTCAGTAACACAGGGCCCTGGGGGGGAGAGGGGTTACTGAGGGACAGTGTGAGGGAGCTGGATTAACATCAGTACAGATACAGTCAGTACACAGGGCCCTGAGGGGGGGAGGGGGGGAGGGGGAGAGGGGTTACTGAGGGACAGTGTGAGGGAGCTGGATTAACACCAGCACTGTCCCACCCTCACATCGCCCGTTACCCTGTGAATTAATTTTGCTGGCCCGTGCAGCAGTTGGAGATGTGTTGGGGATATCTCTGTGGATCTGTACAGCGGCCTTCTGCGTGTCCTTCTGACTCCCTACCGAGGGGGGCAAGAACACGCCCTGGAGGGGGTGCAGTTGAAGGTCACTCGGACACTCCCAGGACCGCTATGCCGTCCTGCAGACTTCAACCGGGCCCGTGTCCTCTCGAGTTGGGAAACATGCGAGGGAGGGATCGGGTGGCCACGGGGAACATTCTCGCCGGGCTGCACAGGCAAGATGGAGGCAGCGTGCTCCCCGCTGGGCTTTGGGCCTGCCTTGAACCACGGGACACAGCCGAGGGATACGAGGCTCACCATTAAGCTGAGGGACAGAACCAGGAGGCTGTGCACAGCCCGGACAGCCACCGATGCAGGTTCGAGTTTGGAGGTACCAGAGGGAGTGGGCAGAATCCAGCCGGGGTGGGGCCAGAGTGTGTCACTGACCTCGGTAACGTTAGTCCTGATTGACTCCATTTCTGATTGGTTCCCTGAGTCTGGGTTGACATTTTTCCCTTGTGTGGGCTGCGTCGCTGGGAATTATGTTTGGACTCCCTGAAAGAAGGAAGAGAGATTTACTGTGTTTCTTTTTAACCCCTTATTGTCCCCTCCACAGAGTTCATTGCAGGGGGGGGGGGACAGTGTAGAGGTGGCTTTTACTCTGTATCTAACCCCGTTCTGTCCCTGTCCCTGGGAGTGTTTGAGGAGGGGGTACAGTGTAGAGGGAGCTTTACTCTGTATCTAACCCCGTGCTGTCCCTGTCCCTGGGAGTGTTTGATGGGGGGGGGACAGTGTAGAGGTGGCTTTACTCTGTATCTAACCCGTTCTGTCCCTGTCCCTGGGAGTGTTTGAGGAGGGGGTACAGTGTAGGGAGCTTTACTCTGTATCTAACCCCGTGCTGTCCATGTCCCTGGAGTGTTTGATGAGGGGGACAGTGTAGAGGAAGCTTTACTCTGTATCTAACCCCGTGCTGTCCCTGTCCCTGGGAGTGTTTGATGGGGGGGGACAGTGTAGAGAGAGCTTTACTCTGTATCTAACCCCGTTCTGTCCCTGTCCCTGGGAGTGTTTGATGAGGGGGTACAGTGTAGAGGGAGCTTTACTCTGTATCTAACCCCGTGCTGTCCCTGTCCCTGGAGTGTTTGATGGGGGTACAGTGTAGAGGGAGCTTTACTCTGTATCTAACCCCGTGCTGTCCCTGTCCCTGGAGTGTTTGATGGTGGGACAGTGTAGAGGGAGCTTTACTCTGTATCTAACCCCGTGCTGTCCCTGTCCCTGGGAGTGTTTGATGAGGGGACAGTGCAGAGGGAGCTTTACTCTGTATCTAACCCCGGCTGTCCTGTCCCTGTCTGGAGTGTTTGATGGGGGGTACAGTGTAGAGGAAGCTTTACTCTGTATCTAACCCCGTGCTGTCCCTGTCCCTGGGAGTGTTTGATGGGGGGACAGTGTAGAGGGTGCTTTACTCTGTATCTAACCCCGTGCTGTCCCTGTCCTTGGGAGTGTTTGATGGTGGGACAGTGTAGAGGGAGCTTTACTCTGTATCTAACCCCGTGCTGTCCCTGTCCCTGGGAGTGTTTGATGGGGGGACAGTGCAGAGGGAGCTTTACTCTGTATCTAACCCCGTGCTGTCCCTGTCCCTGGGAGTGTTTGATGGGGGGACAGTGTAGAGGGTGCTTTACTCTGTATCTAACCCCGTGCTGTCCCTGGGAGTGTTTGATGGAGGGGACAGTGTAGAGGGAGCTTTACTCTGTATCTAACCACATGCTGTCCCTGTCTCTGGGAGTGTTTGATGGTGGGTACAGTGTAGAGGGAGCTTTACTCTGTATCTAACCCCGTGCTGTCCCTGTCCCTGGGAGTGTTTGATGGGGGGACAGTGTAGAGGAGCTTTACTCTGTATCTAACCCCGTGCTGTCCCTGTCCCTGGGAGTGTTTGATGGGGGGACAGTGTAGAGAGAGCTTTACTCTGTATCTAACCCCGTGCTGTCCCTGTCCCTGGGAGTGTTTGATGGGGGGACAGTGTAGAGGGAGCTTTACTCTGTATCTAACCCTGTGCTGTCCCTGTCCCTGGGAGTGTTTGATGGGGGGACAGTGTAGAGGGAGCTTTACTCTGTATCTAGCCCCGTGCTGTCCCTGTCCCTGTCTCTGGGTTGGGGGGACAGTGTAGAGGGAGCTTTACTCTGTATCTGACCCCGTGCTGTCCCTGTCCCTGTCCCTGTGGGGAGCCGGGTGCGAGGTGTGTCTCATTCTGTTTGTCGCTCCTCCAGGATGAGAACGGGACGTCCGCTCAGCCCCGTCCCCCGGCAGGATCCAAGGGGAGCCCTCGCCAGTTCCCCGGGCCCCCCGAGGAGGTCCGAGGTGACCCCGAGGCCGAGACGCTCCAGTTGGGGGAGGCAGAGAGCCGGAGGTACCCGGGGCAGCGGGGCCTCACCGAGGAGGGCTGGCCGATCCGCACAAGGACCCCCGAGGGAGGGAGAGGGAGCGCCGTCTTCCCACCTCCTCCTCCTCCTCCACCTGCAGCTCACTGCTGCTCCAGCCCGGACGTGCGTCAGTGCGGCCCTCGCCCCTGGGGTACCCCCCCTCCTCCGCCCCCCGCCGCGGCACGCCGCCCGCTGAAGAAGACCCGCAGCTTTGACCTGGCGCAGCAGCTGTCTCCCCCGCCCAGCGTGGGGGCAGCAGGAGGAGGGGCGGCCGCGTTCGGCCAGCGGGCCCTGAGCGAGCCAGGGGACACACGCAGCAGCCGGGGAGGGGCTGGGGTGCTGATCCGGGGGCTGGAGGTCAGCAGCACCGAGCTGGCGGACAGGACCTGCTCGCCCAAGGAGCACGTGATGCTGGTGAGGCCACGGGCTGTCCAGGCAGACTCACCCTGGGGGGGCGCAACACAGCTCCCGCAGCCGGCCAAGGGCAGGTAGGACACTCACTCTCTCACACACTGTCCCTCTCTCACACACACACACTGTCCCTCTCTCTCTCACACACACACTGTCCCTCTCTCTCTCTCTCTCACACACACACACTGTCCCTCTCTCTCTCTCACACACTGTCCCTCTCTCACACACACACACTGTCCCTCTCTCTCTCACACACACAATGTCCTTCTCTCTCACACACACTGTCCCTCTCTCTCACACACACACTGTCCCTCTCTCTCACACACACACACACTGTCCCTCTCTCTCTCTCACACACAC
>NC_092774.1:20296335-20323849 GCF_047496795.1 Chiloscyllium punctatum
CTGTACTGATGTTAATCCAGCTCCCTCACACTGTCACTCAGTAACCCCTCTCCCCCCCCCCCAGGGCCCTGTGTTACTGACTGTATCTGTACTGATGGTAATCCAGCTCCCTCACACTGTCACTCAGTAACCCCTCTCCCCCCCCAGGGCCCTGTGTTACTGACTGTATCTGTACTGATGGTAATCCAGCTCCCTCACACTGTCACTCAGTAACCCCTCTCCCCCCAGGGCCCTGTGTTACTGACTGTATCTGTACTGATGTTAATCCAGCTCCCTCACACGGTCTCTCAGTAACCCCTCTCCACCTCCAGCACCCTATGTTACTGACTGTATCTGTACTGATGTTAATCCAGCTCCCTCACACTGTCCCTCAGTAACCCCTCTCCCCCCCCCAGGGCCCTGTGTTACTGACTGTATCTGTACTGATGTTAATCCAGCTCCCTCACACTGTCACTCAGTAACCCCTCTCCCCCCCCAGGGCCCTGTGTTACTGACTGTATCTGTACTGATGTTAATCCAGCTCCCTCACACTGTCACTCAGTAACCCCTCTCCCCCCCAGGGCCCTGTGTTACTGACTGTATCTGTACTGATGTTAATCCAGCTCCCTCACACTGTCCCTCAGTAACCCCTCCCCCCCCCCAGGGCCCTGTGTTACTGACTGTATCTGTACTGATGTTAATCCAGCTCCCTCACACTGTCCCTCAGTAACCCCTCCCCCCCCCCCAGGGCCCTGTGTTACTGACTGTATCTGTACTGATGTTAATCCAGCTCCCTCACACTGTCCCTCAGTAACCCCTCTCCCCCCCCCAGGGCCCTGTGTTACTGACTGTATCTGTACTGATGTTAATCCAGCTCCCTCACACTGTCACTCAGTAACCCCTCTCCCCCCCAGGGCCCTGTGTTACTGACTGTATCTGTACTGATGTTAATCCAGCTCCCTCACACTGTCTCTCAGTAACCCCTCTCCCCCCCCCAGGGCCCTGTGTTACTGACTGTATCTGTACTGATGTTAATCCAGCTCCCTCACACGGTCTCTCAGTAACCCCTCTCCACCTCCAGGGCCCTGTGTTACTGACTGTATCTGTACTGATGTTAATCCAGCTCCCTCACACTGTCACTCAGTAACCCCTCTCCCTCTCCCCCCCCCCCCAGGGCCCTGTGTTACTGACTGTATCTGTATTGATGTTAATCCAGCTCCCTCACACTGTCACTCAGTAACCCCTCTCCCCCCCCCCCCCCCCAGGGCCCTGTGTTACTGACTGTATCTGTACTGATGTTAATCCAGCTCCCTCACACTGTCACTCAGTAACCCATCTCCCCCCCCCCCCCAGGGCCCTGTGTTACTGACTGTATCTGTACTGATGTTAATCCAGTTCCCTCACACTGTCACTCAGTAACCCCTCTTCCCCCCCCCCCCCCCCCCAAGGCCCTGTGTTACTGACTGTATCTGTACTGATGTTAATCCAGCTCCCTCACACTGTCACTCAGTAACCCCTCTCCCCACACCCCCCCAGGGCCCTGTGTTACTGACTGTATCTGTACTGATGTTAATCCAGCTCCCTCACACTGTCCCTCAGTAACCCCTCTCCTCCCCCAGGGCCCTGTGTTACTGACTGTATCTGTACTGATGTTAATCCAGCTCCCTCACACTGTCCCTCAGTAACCCCTCTCCTCCCCCAGGGCCCTGTGTTACTGACTGTATCTGTACTGATGTTAATCCAGCTCCCTCACACTGTCCCTCAGTAACCCCTCTCCCCCCCCAGGGCCCTGTGTTACTGACTGTATCTGTACTGATGTTAATCCAGTTCCCTCACACTGTCCCTCAGTAACCCCTCTCCCCCCCCCAGGGCCCTGTGTTACTGACTGTATCTGTACTGATGTTAATCCAGCTCCCTCACACTGTCCCTCAGTAACCCCTCTCCCCCCCCCCCCCCCCCAGGGCCCTGTGTTACTGACTGTATCTGTCCTGATGTTAATCCAGCTCCCTCACACTGTCCCTCAGTAACCCCTCTCCCCCCCCCCCCCCCCCAGGGCCCTGTGTTACTGACTGTATCTGTACTGATGTTAATCCAGTTCCCTCACACTGTCACTCAGTAACCCCTCTCCCCCCCCAGGGCCCTGTGTTACTGACTGTATCTGTACTGATGTTAATCCAGCTCCCTCACACTGTCACTCAGTAACCCCTCACCCCCCCAGGGCCCTGTGTTACTGACTGTATCTGTACTGATGTTAATCCAGCTCCCCCACACTGTCACTCAGTAACCCCTCTCCCCCCCCAGGGCCCTGTGTTACTGACTGTATCTGTACTGATGTTAATCCAGCTCCCTCACACTGTCACTCAGTAACCCCTCTCTCCCCCAGGGCCCTGTGTTACTGACTGTATCTGTACTGATGTTAATCCAGCTCCCTCACACTGTCACTCAGTAACCCATCTCCCCCCCCCCCCCAGGGCCCTGTGTTACTGACTGTATCTGTACTGATGTTAATCCAGCTCCCTCACACTGTCACTCAGTAACCCCTCTCCCCCCCAGGGCCCTGTGTTACTGACTGTATCTGTACTGATGTTAATCCAGCTCCCTCACACTGTCACTCAGTAACCCCTCTCCCCCCCCAAGGCCCTGTGTTACTGACTGTATCTGTACTGATGTTAATCCAGCTCCCCCACACTGTCACTCAGTAACCCCTCTCCCCCCCCAGGGCCCTGTGTTACTGACTGTATCTGTACTGATGTTAATCCAGCTCCCTCACACTGTCCCTCAGTAACCCCTCTCCCCCCCCAGGGCCCTGTGTTACTGACTGTATCTGTACTGATGTTAATCCAGCTCCCTCACACTGTCACTCAGTAACCCATCTCCCCCCCCCCCCCCAGGGCCCTGTGTTACTGACTGTATCTGTACTGATGTTAATCCAGCTCCCTCACACTGTCCCTCAGTAACCCCTCTCCCCCCCAGGGCCCTGTGTTACTGACTGTATCTGTACTGATGTTAATCCAGCTCCCTCACACTGTCACTCAGTAACCCATCTCCCCCCCCCCCCCAGGGCCCTGTGTTACTGACTGTATCTGTACTGATGTTAATCCAGCTCCCTCACACTGTCCCTCAGTAACCCCTCTCCCCCCTCAGTGCCCTGTGTTACTGACTGTATCTGTACTGATGTTAATCCAGCTCCCTCACACTGTCCCTCAGTAACCCCTCTCCCCCCCAGGGCCCTGTGTTACTGACTGTATCTGTACTGATGTTAATCCAGCTCCCTCACACTGTCACTCAGTAACCCCTCTCCCCCCCCCAGGGCCCTGTGTTACTGACTGTATCTGTACTGATGTTAATCCAGCTCCCTCACACGGTCTCTCAGTAACCCCTCTCCACCTCCAGCACCCTATGTTACTGACTGTATCTGTACTGATGTTAATCCAGCTCCCTCACGCTGTCACTCAGTAACCCCTCTCTCCCCCCCCAGGGCCCTGTGTTACTGACTGTATCTGTACTGATGGTAATCCAGCTCCCTCACACTGTCACTCAGTAACCCCTCTCCCCCCCAGGGCCCTGTGTTACTGACTGTATCTGTCCTGATGTTAATCCAGCTCCCTCACACTGTCACTCAGTAACCCCTCTCCCCCCAGGGCCCTGTGTTACTGACTGTATCTGTCCTGATGGTAATCTAGGTGATGGTCACCATGTCATTCTCTCTCCCCTCAGAAATGCACAGACCCAGTGTGCCGGCTGAAGGAGACGCTGCACGCCCACCACCCTCGGGATTGTCTGTCCTACCTGAGGGACTGGCCAGTGAACAAGCTGCAGACTCTGCTGCAGGTGACAGCAGGGGGAGGACAGGAGGCAGCCTGTAGGGAGGCTGGGTGCCGGGAGATCTCTGCCATGTTGCAGTATACGCGCCAAGGGCGAGAGAGTGGGGGGAGCTGGAGACACGCAAGCGCAAGAGGGCAGGCAGGAGTAAGGGGGTGAGCCGCAGAATTCGGTGGGCACTGAGGTAGAGTGGACCTCCTGTTACAAAATGAAGGGGCTGCTGTTGAAGAGGGAGATAATGAGGGGCCCGGTGCTGAGTGAATGTACTTGAGGCCGAGTTGGAGGGAGGTTCGGTCGAAGAGTGGGGGGGGGGGGCGCAACAGGAGAGTTGGGGACGAGACACCGTGGTGACGGATGGCAGAGCAGGTCCCAGCTGCTGAAGGGCCACCTCTTGGTCTTGTTCCTCTGTCGAGGGAGTGAGAGCAGCGCTGCAGACGGAGGAGGATGGCGCAGGATGGAGGGAGAGGGCGCACTGTGGGCACGGCTCCCCACTGTGGAGTGGAAGGGGCCACTTGGAGGTAGGGGGCAGGCATGTGACGTGACCGCAATCACGTGGCAGGACACACAGGGTTTGCTGCCTGCTCTCCCCCCCCCCCCCCCACCCCTAAACTGCCCCTATTTAGTATTTAGCGAAACTTAACCATTTACATTTGCTCTGTCTTTGTCCTGTCTTTTTCTCTATCGATCGCTGTTTCTCTCTGTCCTGTCTCTTCCTCTCTGTGTGTGTCTCTCTCTCATTTTCTCTCTCCCACCCTCTCTGTTACTCTCTGTGTATCACTCTGTGTATGTATGTATGTGTGTGTGTGTGTGTGTGTGTGTGTCGTCCCTGCAGAGAAACAAGGTGACGTTTGACACAGACCCTCCCGTTGGGGCTGAGCCAACACCAGGAGGTAAGTGCTGTTCCTAACCGAGGGCCATGCAATAGTGGGATCTCCCTGTGCTAAACCCTGCACGCTTCCTCACCTTCCCTCCTTCCCCTCCTCTTCCTTCTTCCCCCTCCACCCTTCCCCTTGTCCGCGGAAGGTGTATACTCGAGAGGGAAATCAGGAGGGCCAAAAGGGACATGAAATAGCTTTGGCAAATTGGGTTAAGGAGAATCCAAAGGGATTCTACAAGGATAAGACAAAAGGGTAACTAGAGAGAGAAGAGGGCCCCTCAAAGATCAGCAAGGCGGCCTTTGTGTGGAGCTGCAGGAGATGGGGGAGATACTAAACATGTAGTTTGCGTCAGTGTTTACGGAAAGCTCAAGAACTTGGGGAATGAATGGTGGTATTTTGCTAAGTGTCCGTATTACAGAGGAGTTGGTGCTGCATGTCTTAAAGGTAGATAAATCCCCAGGACCTGATCAGGTCTGTGGGAAACTAGGGAAGTGATTGCTGGGCCCCTTGCTGAGATATTTGTGTCATCGATAGACACAGGTGAGGTGCTGGAAGACTGGAGGTTGGCAAACGTGGTGCCACTGTTTAAGAAGGGCGGTAAGGACAAGCCAGGGAACTATAGACCGGTGAGCCTGACCTCGGTGGTGGGCAAATTGTTGGAGGGAATCTTGAGGGACAGGATGTACATGTATTTGGAAAGGCAAGGACTGATTCAGGATAGTCAACATGGCTTTGTGTGTGGGAAATCATGTCTCACAAACTTGATTTGAGTTTTTTTCAAGAAGTGACAAAGAAGATTGATGAGGGCAGAGCAGTAGATGTGATCTATATGGACTTCAGTAAGGTGTTCGACAAGGTTCCCCATGGGAGACTGATTAGCAAGGTTAGATCTCATGGAATACAGGGAGAACTAGCCATTTGGATACAGAACTGGCTCAAAGGTAGAAGACAGAGGGTGGTGGTGGAGGGTTGATTTTCAGACTGGAGGCTTGTGACCAGTGGAGGGTCACAAGGATCGGTGCTGGGCTCTCTACTTTTTGTCATTGACATAAATGATTTGGATCTGAACACAGGAGGTTAGTAACTTTGCAGCTGACACCAAAATTGGAGGTGTTGTGGACAGGGAAGATTACAACAGGATCTGGACTAGATGGGCCAATGGGCTGGTTGCGTAAGGTGGAGGTTGAGAGATTCTGATCGCTGACGTTGCGAGGGGCCGTGGGGATATCACGGGGAAAAGCCGTGCCAGTCCCTGATTGGGCTGAGTGGTGGAGAGATGGAGGGAGTTTGTTTCATGGAGAGAGAGAGTGAGCAGTTTCGGTCGATTCTCTCTGGGGTTCAGAAGACAGAGGGGAGGTCTAACTGAGGTGGGTAAAATAATGCAGGGGATTGAGGACGTTGATGTGGAGAGAACGTTTCCTTGTGTGGGACAATGTAGAACGAGAGCTCGTGGTTTTAGGACAAGGCGGGGGGGGTGGAAGGGGGCAGATTTAAAACAGAGGTGGTGGAGGGGGGAGGAATGACTTCTCTCCAAGGGTGGTGAATCTGTGGGTGTCACTCCCCCCCCCCCCAGACTGCGATGGGTACCAGGGCACGCAGTGAATTTGAGGAGGAGACCGACCGGGGAGATTTTTAAATCCGTAACGGGTTGAAGGGTGAAGGAGGGCAGGCGGGAAAGTGGAGTTGAGGCCGGGGTGAGGTCAGTCAGGATAGTATTCCATGGCGGAGCAGGGCCGAGGGGCTGAATGGTCTCCTGCTGCTCCCAGTCCTTCTCCCGGTACTATAATCCCAAGTCTTTTTTAATGTACTTGGGACCGTAGGAGCAGGATGGGACAGGGAAAGGAGGTGTCCGATGAGCAGGAACCTTGCTTGGGGCAGAGGATTAATGGGGATGGCTGTGGGGGGAGAGAGGGAGAGAGAGAGAGAGAGATATTGTGGTCGGGGAAGCAGGGTTTGCTGAGGGAAAGGACTGAGTGACTACTGAACGATAGGCATGTGTGGGTGTGGGTCTGAGTGTGTTTGATTTCTCACTCTGTGCCCCAGGTCGATGTCGGGTCATGGAGCAGAGGGAGGTGGGGGACAGTCTCACTGATGCACCGTGTGGGGCAGAGGCTCCGAATGGACACGCAGGACTGTGCGAGTGAGTACACACGAGGCGGGGTGGATGGAAACTGTGGTCAGTGACACCAGAGATTCTGATCTCTCCCCCACCCACCCTTCCTGCTCCGCGCCGCCCCACTCCCCGTCTCTTCCCCCCACCCCGCCCCACTCCCCGTCTCTTTCCCCCCCCCCCCGCCCCACTCCCCGTCTCTTCCCCCCCCCGCCCCACTCCCCGTCTCTTTCCCCCCCCCCCGCCCCACTCCCCATCTCTTCCCCCCCCCCCGCCCCACTCCCCGTCTCTTCCCCCCCCCGCCCCACTCCCCGTCTCTTCCCCCCCCCGCCCCACTCCCCGTCTCTTCCCCCCCCCCCCCGCCCCACTCCCCGTCTCTTCCCCCCCCCGCCCCACTCCCCGTCTCTTCCCCCCCCCGCCCCACTCCCCGTCTCTCTTCCCCCCCCCCCACAGTCTCTCTTTCTTCCCCCCCCTCTCTCTCCCCCCCTCCCTCCCCCCTTCCTCTTCCCCTCCCCCTCTCTCTCTCCCCCCCTCCCTCTCTCTCTCCCCCCCTCCCTCTCTCTCTCCCCCCCTCCCTCTCTCTCTCCCCCCCTCCCTCTCTCTCTCCCCCCCTCCCTCTCTCTCTCCCCCCCTCCCTCTCTCTCTCCCCCCCCCCATATCCCTCCCCTCCCCCCATATCCCTCCCCTCCCCTCATATCCCTCCCCTCCCCTCCCCCATTCTGGTACTGTCTCCCAATCTCTCTCTCTGTCTCGGTGTGTGCAGGTCCCACTATAAGGAATACCTGGTGAGCCGCATCAACAGCCACTCCCTGGACCCGGCCGAACTCTTCACCGGGGAGGAGTTGCAGCGGCACCTGGCTCGGTGTGGCAGAGGGCAGCCACCCAGGGCACCAGGGGAAGACGAAGCTGCCTACAGGAACCGGCTGTACCAGGTACCACTCCACACCCCAGGCGGGGTGGGGGTGGGTGGTCGGAATGGAGTGAGGAGAGTGGGGTTAGACTGGGTGGGGGAGGGAGGAGAGTGGGGTTAGACTGGGTGGGGGAGGGAGGAGAGTGGGGTTAGACTGGGTGGGGGAGGGAGGAGAGTGGGGTTAGACTGGGTGGGGGAGGGAGGAGAGTGGGGTTAGACTGGGTGGGGGAGGGAGGAGAGTGGGGTTAGACTGGGTGGGGGAGGGAGGAGAGTGGGGTTAGACTGGGTGGGGGAGGGAGGAGAGTGGGGTTAGACTGGGTGGGGGAGGGAGGAGAGTGGGGTTAGACTGGGTGGGGAGTGCCCTATTTCTGTTTTCCCCCGGTAACCCTGATCAATGACCTGGCTCACTAACCTCTCGGTTGTGGTTTGTGTTTCTGTACCTCAGGCGATCACCAGCATTCCGCTGGGAGACAAAATCCCGAGGGTGAGGAAATGAGCTGCGATCCTGGATCCTACCTGAACCGCTGCCAAGAAGAAGGATTCCTGCTTCATCAAGCAACTGCACAATCGACTTCCACTCAGTCAGTTATTGAGAAACAGATTTGAGTTTACTTCCCTCCCCCCCCCCCTCTCCCTGGTCTCCCTGCTCCCTCGCTGCCTCCGACTGCATTATGGACTGCCCTTGTACTGAATCCTGTGTTAAGGCATTGTCTCCCTGTTCCCAAGCGGTGTTGTCTCTGTCCGAGCTTCAATCGTGTCTGTCGTCTATGATCAGACTGTTAGATCCTCCCCAGTCCTCATCCTCCTCTGTTCCATGTCGGGTGAGAACTATAATCTGAACTAAACTATAATTGCTTCACATCCCTCTAGTTGTCACTGACCGTACTACCCTCGATTTCCACTGCAGCAGGATGTGACATACTGATTTCCCCTAACTCCGTTTTCCACCTTCCATAAAGCTCTGCTGGTTGTGGCAATCACCTGGTGACCTATCATTATCTAAAAGACATTTTGGGTAACCACGACGCACAAATTCAAGTTCTGAGCTCGTAACTGGATAAACCGTGTTCAATATGTAAGATTTAAGAGCTGTGCCATTGTTATCCGGAATTTATCCCATCAATTTATCTCTGGTTTCCCCGTGATTGTCGAAGTAGATGTATCCCAGTGTTATTGCCAACCTTCTCCTTAGTGAGGTGCCTGCAATCTAACCTGGGTTTATCCACATTGACAGTACCACGCGCACACACACCCCTCCACTACAGTGGTCAGGCCGTGACTCCCCGTGCCAGGCTTCAGTCTGTTTCGAACGGGGTGCACTCTTCCCCCTCTATCGAAGTTCACCGCCACATCCTCCTACGTTTGCATCTTCTGTTTTTATACTCAGAATTACAATAGCCTTTATTGTCACGTGTATGTGAATGAGTCCAGTGAGAAGTTTATCAAGATGCCCTCTCGGCGCCATCTTTTGTACAGGGTACCTCGGTACAGATACTGTGTAAGTGTTGTCACTGAATTGAAATCACGAGAGAAAAAAAAAGGCATAGGAATACAGAGTTGGAAAGTCCAGACTGAGAATAAAAATTGTCTATAAGTACACAAGCTCTTTATCTTTTATCCAACCTGTGTGTGTGTGTGTGTACCTGCCTGGCTTCAGGGTACGAAGCCACACTATTTCCACATGCTGGCCTTCGTTTGGCATTTGCCTTGCCTCCCCGCTCCAGCCATCCACCCTCCATGCGGACCACCACCAGCGCGGTCCTTTATCAATCTGCTATGTGGGTATCACCACCCCCATCTGATATCCGCCCTCCGTGTCAACCACTAGCACCGTCCTTTATCTGCCCTCCGTGCGGACCATCGCCAGCACTGTCCTACATCCACCCTCTGTGCAGATACCACCACCAGCACCGTCCTACATCCACCCTCTGTGCAGATACCACCAGCACCATGCTATATCTATCCACTGTGTGGACCACCATCAGCTCTGTCCTATATCCGCCTGCTGTGTGGATACCACCAGCACCGTCCAAATTCCGCCCTCTGTGCGGATATCACCATCAGCACTGTCCTATATCTGCTGTCTATGCGGATCACCACCAGCACCCTCCCATGTCTGCCCACTGTGCAGAGACCAAGAGCACTGTCCTATATTCACCCTCTGTGCAGATATCACCACCAATACCATCCGATATCCGGCCTCCGTTCAGACCACCGCCAGCACCGTCTGATAGCTGCCCTCTGTGTGGATACCACTAGTACAGTCCTTTATCCGCCCTCTATGCGGACCACTGTGCGGAGACCAAGAGCACTGTCCTATATCTGCACTCTGTGCAGATATCACCACCAGTACTGTCCGATATCCGCCCTCTGTTCAGACCACCACCAGTACTGTCCTTTATTCATTCTCTGTGCGGATATCACCACCATCCGATATCCGCCCACTATGCGGAGACCACCAGCACCGTCCTATATCCGCTCTCTGTGCGGATGTCACCTCCAGCACCGTCCGATATCCGCCCACTATGCGGAGACCAAGAGCACCATCCTATATCCGCCTTCTGTGCAGCTATCGCCACCAGCACCGTCCTGTATCCGCCCTCTGTGCGGATGCCACCTCCAGCACCATCCTATTTCAGCCCTCTGTGCTGATATCACCAGCACTGTACTATATCTGCCCTGTATGCAGACCACCACCAGCATCACAGTCCTACATCTGCCCTCTGGGCCAACCACCACCACCAGCACCGTACTAAATCCGCCCTCTGTGTGGATACCAGCACCGTCCTATATCCACCCTCTATGGGGATCACCGCCAGCACAGTCCTATATCAGCCCACGGGGCAGATCACCACCAGCACCGTCCCATATCTGCCCACTGTGCAGAGACCAAGAGCACCGTCCTATATCCGGCCTCTGTGCAGCTATCACCACCGGCGCCGTGCTATATCCACCCTCTGTGCAGACCACCACCAGCAATCTTATATCCGCCCTCTGTGCAGATACCTCCAGCACCGTTCCATATCAGCCCTCTGTGCGGACCACCACCAGCACCGTCCTACATCATCCCTCTGTGCGGACCACCACCAGCACCGTCCTACATCATCCCTCTGTGCGAACACCACTAGCACCGTCCTATATCCGCCCTCTGTGCGGACCACCACTAGCACCGTCCTATATCCGCCCTCTGTGCGGACCACCACCAGCACCATCCTATACCCGCACTCTGTGTGGACCACCAGCGTAGTAAATCCGCCCTCTCTGCAGACCACCACTAGCACCATCCTCCATCTGCCCTCCGTGTGGATACCACCGCCAGCACCGTCCTATATCCACCATCTGTGTGGACCACCACCAGCACAGTCTGGTAAAGATGAAATCTGCTTCTACTTCGAGTGTGATTAAAGTATCACCTAGTCTAAGATTGAGCTCTGAAGAGAGGCTGAATCGGCTGGGTTATTTTTTGATGGAGCATAAGAGGCTGAGGGGTGACCTTTCTGAGGTTTACACAATCATGAAGGGCAGAGATAAGGTGAATAGCCAAGGTCATTTTCTTAAGGTAGAGGAGTGCAAGATTAGAGAGTATAGGTTTATGGTGAGAGGAGAGAAAGATTTTAAAGGCACCCAAAGGGGCAACTTTTCCATTCAGAGGGCAGTGCATGTGTGAACAGAGCTGTGGGTACAATTACAACTTTTAACAGACATTTGGACAGGTACATGAATGGAAAAGCCATTCCTGATGAAGGGCTTTTGCCCGAAACGTTGATTTCACTGCTCGTTGGATGCTGCCTGAACTGCTGTGCTCTTCCAGCATCACTAATCCAGTATTTGCTTTCCAGCATCTGCAGTCATTGTTTTTACCCCACATGAATGGAAAGGATTAGAGCAGAGGTGGGGAAGGCCACATTATGTTAGTTGTAATCTAATAAGGCCGCATCCAAGAAACCTTAAATATATACTCTTCAAAATTCAAATTATTTTGTAAAAATCTAACTACTATGTACTAACTAACTAAAATAAAACTTTAATTCTAAAGTTAACTAACCTTTTAATGACTTTGTTGTGACTTCTTTTTGTAGGAAAGCATTTGAATATTTGGTTAGTGTCTGTCTCAAAATTGCCCGTAGTGTTAGGTGAAAGGGTAAATGTAGGGGAATGGGTCTGAGTGGGTTGCGCTTCGGTGGGTCAGTGTGGACTTGTTGGGCCAAAGGGCCTGTTTCCACATTGTAAGTAATCTAATCTAATCTACTCTAATTTGGTTGCAGCATGGAGGTCTGCAGCTTTAGCTGATCCTCCAGATGGGTATCCATCATTTGTGACCTTAAGGGTGTTTTGATTTTGGTTAAGTAGGAGAATGTAGATTCACAGCAATAAGTGGGGATTATTTCATTGAATTTTCTTTTACTCTGGTATTTTAAATACATTCATTTTAAGATTAAAATAAAAATAATAAAGGACGAAGAAAAACATACTAATAAAAAAAATAAAAGATTCGTTCTGCAAAATTTGGATTAATTCAAAAGGCCACATACAATGGCCTACAAGGCCGCATGCAGCCCCACCCCTGGTTTAGAGGGATATGAGCCAAATGCGGGCAAATGGGGTCTGGTTTAGTTTGGGAAAACTGGTCAGCATGGACGAATTAGGCTGTGCTATATGACTGTCCAACACAATGGGGGTCACAGTCTACGGACACAGGGTAGGGCTGAGATGGGGAGAAATGTCTTCACCCAGACAGTGGATGAACCTGTGGAATTCTCTCTCAGAAAGCAGGACACGCCAGTTCACTTTCAGAAAGGAGTTAGATATAAGTTCTTAGGGTATGAGGGAGAAAGTGGGTACAGGGAACGGAGTTAGACTCATGGAGATATACACCATGGAAACAGAGCCCTTGGTCCAACTCGTCCATGCTGACCAGATATGCTATATTAATCTAGTCCCGTTTGCCATCACTTGGCCCGAATCCTTCTAAATCTTTCCCACTCATGTCCCCATCCAGATGCCTTTTAAAATGTTGTAATTGTATCAGCTTCCACTACTTCCTCTGGCAGCTCCTACATGCATCATCCTCTGTGTGAAAAAGTTTCCCCTTAGGTCCCTTTAAAATCTTTCCCTTCTCACCCTTAACCTATGCCTCTAGTTCTGGACTCCCCCACCCTGGGGAGAAGACGTTGTCTATTTACCCCATCCATGCCCTTCATGATTTTATAAACCTCAGCCTCCGACAATCCAGATGTTTCTGCCTCGATGGCAGTTGCTCTCTCTCCAATTTTCAAAATGTCTGCATTTTCATATCCCTAACATCAGACCGTCTCATTGGTTCAATGTCGGCAAAACAATAAATTCAAACTATATTAGGTTTTAATATCCTGGGGCATAATTTAAACTGATTGGTTAAATTCAAATTGTTGTCAAAACAGCAACCAAAACTCAGGTTTCCCTTTCACAGCCAAATGTTAGATATTTTCAATTTTCCAGTACACTCTGGGACTGCCATCTTGTCATATATACAGGGTAAGCTATCTCCATTTAGAGCGGCGTTCACGCTAAAAGGTACAGTACACACACTCAACTTCATAACACTGGCCCTGTTGGAATTTTAAATCAGATCCCCTTTAATCCTTTGAAATGTGAATGAATACAGATCCAGATGAACCAACCTCTTCTTGTGGCACCATTCTGCCATCCCCTATTAATGAGACGAGTGAACCTTGGAACAGGCAGGAAAGTAGAATCAAGGTTTGATCAGACCTGCCACAATCTCACTAGCAGGCTCAACGGGCTGACTGACCTGCTACCGCCCCCAAGTCTTGTGGGCTAAAGCCGCCAGGTAACGTTTTGGCACCATGTCAACTTTTAGTTTTGAGGTTGTGTTGTGCTGCCTTTTCAGGACAATACTTGAGGTCGCTGATTGGAAAGTCTCCTGAGTGGCCCTGTATACCATTTGACAAAGTGAGGTTCACAAGATCAGCTGTATTCTGAAATTAGTCTCTTGCTTGTGTGAGGGCGACTTTTATTGTTTTCCTTTTCGACTCTGGACTAAAACGGGAGAAAGTACTGCATTAAACCAAGGGAACCATGTCAGGAGACGTTTGCAGTTTTAGAAAGAGGTCACTAAAACACATTATGAATTGTGTCTACTGTGCCATCTTATTCGAGCAGTGATAGGAGTACTGCCTGCGAATGTTCAAGGTGGTTTCACCCAAACAGTCTTTCCAATTAGGACCAGCCATTGTGGGTTCAGGAGGGTTCAGCACAGCGACATCTAATTGGTTCCAGGCCAGGTGGCTTCGGCCTTGTGTCTCAACAATACAGCAGAAACATCCAGTTTGCGAAGAGAAAAGCATTGCTCTCTATCTCTCACTTCTCCACGTGGAAGGGAGAGTGAAAGAGAATCCTGAGTAGCCAGCTACTCTTACCTTCCCTCTGGAAGCTGCACTCTCTAGAAATCTCCCATCAAAAGGGGAGATTTCTAGAGGGACAAAAAAAACCTTCTAAGGCATAGAAAGTGTGAATGCTCAATCACTGAATTGAAGATTGTGTGCCCAAAACCTCATCATCAGGAATATTTCAGAAAGAACTGAGAGTCCAAAAGAAAATGACTTACATTCAGACTGGTGCTGGAACTTCTTTTATATCCTTCCCTCCTCCGCAATATTTCAGTCTTGTCTCTAGGACTGTGTGTTTTGTGGGTGCATGAGGTTTTTAAGGAAGACATGGATGTCATCAGGGAGTTGACTCATGTCAGGTTCCTCCTGGTTTGAAAAAATCCATCCGATTGCCCTGTGCCCACTGATCAAACCTGTAATACCTCTGCCACTGTCACTGACTTCTGTCGGGGAGACTGTACAAGAGAGGCTGGGGCGTTAGGTGGCAGGCAGTTCCCGCACGGACCCACCTGATGAGTTAGTCAGGGTTTTCGGGTGAGGAAGGCGAGTGAGTGACAGAAGAAAGCCCAAGGAAGTACAGATGCAAGTGTCCTTTAATATATACTTTTTACAACCGCATAAGCACAAAACTTTAACTTCACATTATGTGCACGTCTCCAAACTGCATTCCCCAGACATCACTGCAAACCCTTCCCACACTTCATGCAGTGAGTCTGCATCAAACTCAAGGAAATAATTGGACACCAAATCCAGGGAAATAAAGCATGGGAGAGGTAGGGGTGGGCAACAGATGGGGGGGGGGGGGGAGAAGGGGAGTGTGGGGAAGAGAGGGAGGGGAGTGGGAGGTTGTGGGGTAGAGAGGGAAGGATAGAGTACGAGTGCAGAGACACACGGCCGGGGGTGGGGAGATAAGAAGAAGAATGGAGGGACAGAGAATTAGAATTAGTTTGATTGTCACGTACACTGAGTATAGTGAAAAGTTTACAAGTTGTCACTCATGACGCCATCTTAGGTACAAAGGTACCTTAAATAAGTTCTTAAGGAAAAAAATACACAATTGAAGGAATAAAAAGTGCAGCATTACAGATCACAAGAATAAATGAAAGAGATAAAAAGTTCAGACTAACAGTCTGACGTGGCTTCAACCTCAGGTTGAAAGTCCGTGCTGAGGCCACGTCAGGTCACTGTGAGACCACCAGACCAGGCTCGCGCTGAGGCCAGGAGTTCATGTCATGGCCATGAAGAAAGGAGGAGAAAAAGGCACGAGAAAAGAAATGGATGGAGTGGACTAGCTCCTACTGAAGAATACTACTTTGCCACCAAGGAAGGAGAAAGGAGAGGAGGGAGGGAAAGAGAAGAGAGGGAAGGAGAAAGGAGATGAGGGAGAGAGGGAAGGAGAGGAGTGAGGGCAGGAGGAGAGGGGAGAGAGGAAAGGAGAGGAAGGGGAAAGGAGGGTGGGGGAAAATGAGGGGGGATGAGGGGAAGGGGAAAATGAGTGGAGTGGGAATGAGGGAGAAAAGAAGAATGAGGGGAGGGAGACAGGGAGGGAGACAGGGAGGGGAGGGAGGATGAGAGGATGGGGGAGTGGCAGAGGGAAAAAGAAAGGAGGGGTGGGAGAGAGGGAAGGAGAAAGGGAGGAGGGGAAAGTTGGTGATTCACTGGAAAAATCCAAGCACTGGCTCTGACGGACAGGAAGACAGCGAATGTTCTAGAAACCCAACTAGGGAGGGTTGGATGCTGCCTGAACTGCTGTGCTCTTCCAGCACCACTAATCCAGGGTGCCAAATCACGTAAAATATAGTGTGGGTTACAGGGAGATGGTGATAAAGTCAGACAAAAAGTCCAGTGGCATATCAGCCTTTAATTTGGAGAAGATGGTTGGGGGGGGGGGGAGACGACGATAACAACAAGAACTCCCCGGGTGGTGGGGATTTAGTTTCTGGTGGGGGTGGGGGGTTAGTTTCTGGGGGGGGGTTGTTTGTGGGGGGATTAGTTTCTGGGGGGGGTTAGTTTCTGGGGGTGTGGGGGGTTAGTTTCTGGGGGGGGTTTAGTTTCTGGGGGGGGGTGGGGGGGTTAGCTTCTGGGGGGGGTTTGTTTCTGGGGGGGTGGGGGAGGTAGTTTCTAGGGGGGTGGGGGAGGTAGTTTCTAGGGGGGTGGGGGGGGTAGTTTCTAGGGGGGGTGGGGGGGGTAGTTTCTAGGGGGGTGGGGGGGGTAGTTTCTAGGGGGGTGGTGGGGGGGGTAGTTTCTAGGGGGGTGGGGGGGGTAGTTTCTAGGGGGGTGGGGGGGGTAGTTTCTAGGGGGGTGGGGGGGTAGTTTCTGTTGGGGGGGTTTGTTTGTGGGGGGGTAGTTTCTAGGGGGGTGGGGGGGTAGTTTCTAGGGGGGTGGGGGGGTAGTTTCTAGGGGGGTTAGCTTCTGGTGGGGGTTTAGTTTTTTTGGGGGGGGGGAGGGGGAGGGGGGGTGTCTCTTACCCCTCCTCCACACCCTCAGGCAGGTGGAGGAGGTGTTGAGAGCAGGACAACGGAGGTTTCTATCTGAGAGAAGGGGGTTGCGTGGGAGAGGTCCCCAGTCCCAGAGGGAGGATGGTGCTGGGGGCCATTGGTCCACCATGGCGGGGGGCGGGGGGCGCCATCATGGGACTTTCAAACGGTAACGGTCGCTCCAGGCACGCGGCCCGGGCCCCGCCCACCTTGGGTGACACGTCACCAACGGTCGCTCCAGGCACGCGGCCCGGGCCCCGCCCACCTTGGGTGACACGTCACCAACGGTCGCTCCAGGCACGCGGCCCGGGCCCCGCCCACCTTGGGTGACACGTCACCAACGGCCGCTCCATCGCCACCTTCCCCCCCTCCCCCTCCCACATCCGGGACACTAAGAGGCGAGAGAGAGAGAAGAGAGCGCCATTTTCTTTCCCGCCCTCCTTTGCTTTACGACGCCCCTGCACGGTACGGCTTGGAGGGCCGAGCGATCGCAGCTGGCTAAAGTGCGCTGGTTGGGGAGGGGGGAAAGCGTCGTCCCCCGGGCCCGCCGTCCATCGAAGCCCCCGGTCCAACCTTGGCGGGCGCCTAGACGCGCCACCAACGGGTCCCTTTACACTTCTTCCCCCCGCGCCCGTTGCAATGCCTTACCCCTGCCTTATCCTCCATCCGGGACATCAAGAGATGGAAGCGACGGCCATCGGAGTCGGAGTGGGGGAGGGGGGGTTCCGACCGTTAACCGTGACGTGACGCCCCGCCCCGCCCCCCGATTACATCACAAACGGTCTCTCTTTCCCCGCCCCCTTACGGCCCCGCCCTTCATCCGGGACCCCCAAGAGGTAGAGGCGACGGCCCGCTTTGAGGGGTTTCCCGACGGTTAACCTTCGCACGAGGTCCGGGCCCCGCCCCCGATTGCGTCACCCCCTTCATCCGGGACACGAAGACATGGAAGAGATAGATGGACATGGGTTGGGGTTGTCTCTCTCTCCCGCCCTCCCCCAACACCCCGCCGCCGCCCCTTTTCGTTCTCTCTCTCTCTCTCTCGCCGTCGCCGGGCATTTTCTCTACGAGATCCCGTACAGGCTGCTGGAGGCCTCCCGAAAGGCGTGCGTCAGCCGCTCGCTGAAGTGCTCGGGTCCCAGCTGGCTGAGGAGGAACGTGGAGGCGGCCTGGAGTTCCAGCTCCCGGTCCACCAGCTGCTTGGCGGCCACTTGGTAAACCTGGGGGGGAGAGAGACAAATCGCGTTGAAGGTTGTTTCTGTTCATGGTGGGTGGGGGTGGGGTGCACGGATGTGGGGGTGGGGGTGGGGTGCACGGATGTGGGGGTGGGGGTGGGGTGCACGGATGTGGGGGTGGGGGTGGGGTGGGGTGCACGGATGTGGGGGTGGGGGTGGGGGTGGGGTGGGGTGCACGGGTGGGTGGGGGTGGGGGTGGGGTGGGGTGCACGGGTGGGTGGGGGTGGGGTGCACGGGTGGGTGGGGTGGGGTGCACGGGTGGGTGGGGTGGGGTGCACGGGTGGGTGGGGTGTGGTGCACGGGTGGGTGGGTGGGGGTGGGGTGCACGGGTGGGGGTGGGGTGCACGGGTGGGTGGGGGTGGGGTGCACGGGTGGGTGGGGTGGGGTGCACGGGTGGGTGGGGGTGGGGTGCACGGGTGGGTGGGGTGGGGTGCACGGGTGGGGTGCACGGGTGGGTGGGGGTGGGGTGCACGGGTGGGTGGGTGGGGTCAGTGGGGTGCACGGGTGGGTGGGTGGGGTCAGTGGGGTGCACGGGTGGGTGGGTGGGGTCAGTGGGGTGCACGGGTGGGTGGGTGGGGGTGGGGTGCATGGGTGGGTGGGGTCAGTGGGGTGCACGGGTGGGTGGGTGGGGTCAGTGGGGTGCACGGGTGGGTGGGTGGGGTCAGTGGGGTGCACGGGTGGGTGGGGTCAGTGGGGTGCACGGGTGGGTGGGTGGGGTCAGTGGGGTGCACGGGTGGGTGGGTGGGGTCAGTGGGGTGCACGGGTGGGTGGGTGGGGTGGGGTGCACGGGTGGGGTGCACGGGTAGGTGGGTGGGGGTGGGGTGGGGTGCACGGGGGGGTGGGGTACACGGGTGGGTGGGTGGGTGGGGTGCACGGGTGGGTGGGTGGGTGGGGTGCACGGGTGGGTGGGTGGGGTGCACGGGTGGGTGGGGGTGGGGTGGGGTGCACGGGTGGGTGGGGGTGGGGTGGGGTGCACGGGTGGGATGCGGGGGTGGGTGGGGTGCACGGGTGGGTAGGGGTCGTTTGGTTCATGGCAAGTGCGCTTAAGTCGGGATCACGGCGGGTGGGGGTCGGTGGGGTTCATGGTGAGTGGGGTTCACTGTGGGTGGCGGGTCAGTGGGATACACGGACCGTGGTCGGTCAAGTGCACGGTGGGCAGAGTAGTTGGGTTCATGGCAAATGGGCTTAAGTTGGGTTCAGGACAGGTGGGGGTCGGTGGGGTGCACGCTGAGCAGGGGTCGGTCAGGTGCTCAGCAGGTAGGGTGGGAATGGGAGTAGCTGCACTGCTGCGATCCTTGTAAGAGTGAGCTGGTTTTGACACAGCACCACATCGTAAGGTATTTAACATGTCAAAGGCCTCTGGGACGTTAAACTGGAGTGGGTCAAAGAGCAGGCCAGCCTGTTCTTTGACTATCTCTGCTCCCCATTTCCCTCATCACCATGGTTCTCGCAACAGAGCTGAAGTCGAACCATTAGTCAAGCAGCGTTTCTCACCAAGGCTGGGATAGTTGGTTTATCACCAGTAAATAGTCACTCCCTTGTCAAGATTGTGATACAGTTGCTACATCACCAAAACATGGTTACTACCTCACCGAGATCGTGATATAGTTCACTGTCGCTACCTCGCCGCGACTGTGCTATTGCTATCCTGCTGAGACAAGATAGCAGTTGCCACACGCTACCTTGCCGAGACCGGGGTACAGCGGCTACCTTGCCAAGGCTGGGGTACAGTCACTACGTCACTGGTATACAGCTGCTGTCTCACCGAGACTGGGATACAGTCACTACATCACTGTTACAGAGCCGCTGCCTTGCCTTGCCTTGCCGAGACTGGGATACAGTCACTACATCACTGTTACAGAGCCGCTGCCCTGTCTCACCGAGACCAGGATACAGTCACTACATCACTGTTACAGAGCCGCTGCCCTGTCTCACCGAGACCGGGATACAGTCACTACATCACTGTTACAGAGCCGCTGCCTTGCCTTGCCGAGACTGGGATACAGTCACTACATCACTGTTACAGAGCCGCTGCCTTGCCTTGCCGAGACTGGGATACAGTCACTACATCACTGTTACAGAGCCGCTGCCCTGTCTCACCGAGACCAGGATACAGTCAGTACATCACTGTTACAGAGCCGCTGCCCTGTCTCGCCGAGACCGGGATACAGTCACTACATCACTGTTACAGAGCCGCTGCCCTGTCTCACCGAGACTTGGATACAATCACTACATCACTGTTACACTGCCGCTGCCCTGTCTCACCGAGACCGGGATACCGTCACTACATCACTGTTACAGAGCCGCTGCCCTGTCTCACCGAGACCGGGATACCGTCACTACATCACTGTTACAGAGCCGCTGCCCTGTCTCACCGAGACCGGGATACCGTCACTACATCACTGTTACACAGCTGCTGCCGTGCTTTGCCGAGACCACGATACAGTCGCTACATCACTGTTACACAGCTGCTGCCGTGCTTTGCCGAGACCGGGATACAGTCAGTACATCACTGTTACACAGTCACTGCCTTGCTGAGATGAGAATGTGTTTCCCCTCTTTGGTTGAGTGTGTAGGAGGCTGGAACTTGTGATGGGCAGAGGTGTTTCAAAGCAACTCTAAGTTGTGATAGTCAGTGGAGGAGGGGTTAGGGCAGCATTTGCTGGCTGGACAAGCACCGGACCAAACATGGGCTTGGCAAGGGGTACAAGAGGTGTTGCAATTAGGGTGAAAGGTTTCTCACTGCTCACCTGAACAGTAATGAGCTTTTCTGCTGGACCATCTGCCTCTGTCAGTTCTTCACCAAAGCATAGTGTGACACGATACTGAGGCATAACACCACCTCCTGATGTCTGGTAGAATTCCATATCTGGGACAAAAAATTGACAACCTGTGTAAGGGTTGGCACACAACCCAGCTTCTGCCCAAAAATGCTACCCAATCTGACTGCCCACCCCAGTACACACCGCCCATCCCTAATACTGTGCTACTTGTCCATGCACACTGCCTATCCCCAACACTGTACTCCCTGTCCATATACACTGCCTATCCCCAATACCGTACTCCCTATCCGTATACACTGCATATCCTCAATACTGTACTTCCTACTGTACTGTACACACTGCAAATCCCCAATACTGTACTCTGTACACACTGCCCATCACAATACCGTACTCCCTGTCCATACACACTGCCCATCCCCAATACCGTACTCCCTGTCCGTGCACACTGCCCATCCCCAATACCGTACTCCCTGTCCGTGCACACTGCCCAGCACAATACCGTACTCCCTGTCCGTGCACACTGCCCACCCCCAATACCGTACTCCCTGTCCGTGCACACTGCCCATCCCCAATACCGTACTCCCTGTCCGTACACACTGTTCACCCCCAATACCGTACTCCCTGTCCGTGCACACTGCCCATCCCCAATACCGTACTCCCTGTCCGTACACACTGCCCATCCCCAATACCGTACTCCCTGTCCGTGCACACTGCCCATCCCCAATACCGTACTCCCTGTCCGTACACACTGCCTACCCCCAATACCGTACTCCCTGTCCGTACACACTGCCCATCCCCAATACCGTACTCCCTGTCCGTGCACACTGCCCAGCACAATACCGTACTCCCTGTCCGTGCACACTGCCCACCCCCAATACCGTACTCCCTGTCCGTGCACACTGCCCATCCCCAATACCGTACTCCCTGTCCGTGCACACTGCCCATCCCCAATACCGTACTCCCTGTCCGTGCACACTGCCCAGCACAATACCGTACTCCCTGTCCGTGCACACTGCCCACCCCCAATACCGTACTCCCTGTCCGTGCACACTGCCCATCCCCAATACCGTACTCCCTGTCCGTACACACTGCCCACCCCCAATACCGTACTCCCTGTCCGTGCACACTGCCCATCCCCAATACCGTACTCCCTGTCCGTGCACACTGCCCATCCCCAATACCGTACTCCCTGTCCGTGCACACTGCCCAGCACAATACCGTACTCCCTGTCCGTGCACACTGCCCATCCCCAATACCGTACTCCCTGTCCGTGCACACTGCCCATCCCCAATACCGTACTCCCTGTCCGTGCACACTGCCCAGCACAATACCGTACTCCCTGTCCGTGCACACTGCCCACCCCCAATACCGTACTCCCTGTCCGTGCACACTGCCCATCCCCAATACCGTACTCCCTGTCCGTACACACTGCCCATCCCCAATACCGTACTCCCTGTCCGTGCACACTGCCCACCCCCAATACCGTACTCCCTGTCCGTGCACACTGCCCACCCCCAATACCGTACTCCCTGTCCGTGCACACTGCCCATCCCCAATACCGTACTCCCTGTCCGTGCACACTGCCCACCCCCAATACCGTACTCCCTGTCCGTGCACACTGCCCACCCCCAATACCGTACTCCCTGTCCGTGCACACTGCCCATCCCCAATACCGTACTCCCTGTCCGTGCACACTGCCCATCCCCAATACCGTACTCCCTGTCCGTGCACACTGCCCATCCCCAATACCGTACTCCCTGTCCGTGCACACTGCCCATCCCCAATACCGTACTCCCTGTCCGTGCACACTGCCCATCCCCAATACCGTACTCCCTGTCCGTGCACACTGCCCATCCCCAATACCGTACTCCCTGTCCGTGCACACTGCCCATCACAATACCGTACTCCCTGTCCGTGCACACTGCCCACCCCCAATACCGTACTCCCTGTCCGTGCACACTGCCCATCCCCAATACCGTACTCCCTGTCCGTGCACACTGCCCACCCCCAATACCGTACTCCCTGTCCGTGCACACTGCCCACCCCCAATACCGTACTCCCTGTCCGTGCACACTGCCCACCCCCAATACCGTACTCCCTGTCCGTGCACACTGCCCACCCCCAATACCGTACTCCCTGTCCGTGCACACTGCCTACCCCCAATACCGTACTCCCTGTCCGTGCACACTGCCCATCCCCAATACCGTACTCCCTGTCCGTGCACACTGCCCATCCCCAATACCGTACTCCCTGTCCGTGCACACTGCCCATCCCCAATACCGTACTCCCTGTCCGTGCACACTGCCCAGCACAATACCGTACTCCCTGTCCGTGCACACTGCCCACCCCCAATACCGTACTCCCTGTCCGTGCACACTGCCCATCACAATACCGTACTCCCTGTCCGTACACACTGCCCATCCCCAATACCGTACTCCCTGTCCGTGCACACTGCCCACCCCCAATACCGTACTCCCTGTCCGTGCACACTGCCCACCCCCAATACCGTACTCCCTGTCCGTGCACACTGCCCATCCCCAATACCGTACTCCCTGTCCGTGCACACTGCCCAGCACAATACCGTACTCCCTGTCCGTGCACACTGCCCACCCCCAATACCGTACTCCCTGTCCGTGCACACTGCCCATCACAATACCGTACTCCCTGTCCGTACACACTGCCCATCCCCAATACCGTACTCCCTGTCCGTGCACACTGCCCACCCCCAATACCGTACTCCCTGTCCGTGCACACTGCCCACCCCCAATACCGTACTCCCTGTCCGTACACACTGCCCATCCCCAATACCGTACTCCCTGTCCGTACACACTGCCCATCCCCAATACCGTACTCCCTGTCCGTGCACACTGCCCATCCCCAATACCGTACTCCCTGTCCGTGCACACTGCCCATCCCCAATACCGTACTCCCTGTCCGTGCACACTGCCCATCCCCAATACCGTACTCCCTGTCCGTGCACACTGCCCATCCCCAATACCGTACTCCCTGTCCGTGCACACTGCCTACCCCACGTTACAATCCAATCCTGACCCGCAGAAAGAAACAAACTCACACAAATATACAAAAGCACACTAACAGATTTTCAAACATTTCCGTTCTCTCACACACAAACAGCTTTGCATGTACTTAAACACACCAACATGTTCTCAACTGCACATATACACATTTGCACGCACTGACAGAAACACAAGAATACATTCTCTCACATGCAAACACATTCACCCCCAACACTGCTACTCACCCGACACACTCAAACGTACTGCTACAAACTCACCCACACATGCCCCCCCCCCCCCCCGATACTGCTACATTTACCTGACACACTCCAACACACTCAGCCTGAGAGACACACCTCCTTTCTACGTAGCTATCAGTTGTCTTAACATTGCATTTTTCTTATCTGAGAGCAAAACATCACATCATTTTGCATCCTGCAATGTCTCACCAGAGCCTTTAGGATTCCTACCAGAGATCAGAAAGCGTTTGCATGTTTAGCACTGTCCCCCTCACCCCACCAGCCTTGCCAGATAGTTACCCTGCTCAAATTTCTTGCGGTCAAACAACTTTTCCACCTTTTCCCTCTCCAACTTATTCGTCTGATTGGGCTGAGGTGCACAGGGCCCTGTCCAGAAGACCCGGCCCTGGCACAGGCGCTGGACGAAGATCCCATTGGCATTGCTGTCCAGCATGACCCCCCGCTCCAGGAAGGTCAGCAGCTCCTCAGTTGCCCTCCGCTTCTCCGGGCTGGCGATGGTGTTCGTTTCTGGGAAGCGCAGTTTCTCCAAGCCCTGTGAGCCGAATGAGTTCTCGCTGCAGGTTAAAGGAGCTGAGGACGAGATCTTGCAGCCATGCCGTATCGTCTCAGTGCGAACCTCCACACCGCTGTAACGGAAGGCAATGACCATCGAATTTGGGCCTGTGGGACGGAGAGGTAAAGCAGGTATAACTGTCTGAGCTCCAGTAAGAATGGAGAGTTTTAATGTGGTGAGGCCTGTGTGAGTGGCTCAGCAAGCAGGCCAGGCGGTCAGTGTATCGCTCAGTATTCATTAAGGTCCCTGCTGTGGCTTTCAGAGAGAGTGGAAAAGCTTAAACTCCAGAAAATATTTTGTTACCTTTCTCTGGGAGGCTTGTCGGCACTGAGCTGATGATGCTGACTGTGTAATTATCCAGGGCTGTGAACCATGAAAGAGAGAGATTTAGTTCATGCTCTACGCACCGCCCTTCAGCCCTCAACCGCACTGACTCCTGCCACTTTCTGAACGTGGGACTTCAGGAGTCCGAAGTCACTCGAAACAACGATCTCCTCAACTCCACTGGTGCCTGCTGGTTAGGACTTAATCACACCGTGGGCTTACCCAACTCTGGGTCCTGGCAACCCTGTGGGCCTAGTCATCTGATTTGATGGCGCACATTCGAACTTGGTGGGGACTGCATGACCTTGGTGTGGCTCCCCTGATTCTGTTGGGGTCTACACCCACCTTGTAGGATCTGCTTTACCCCAGCATGATCAGCAGTATCTACTGTGCTGTGGAGAGCTGGGGGTAAGGAAAAGCCAGAGGATTATAGTTTGGTGAGCTTGATGTCAGTGGTGAGTAAGTTGTTGGAGGGGATTATGAGGGACAGAAGCAAGGACAGATTAGGGATAGTCAATATGGCTTTATAGGTGGGAAATTGTCTCTCAGTTACTTGATTTAATTTGTTTTTGAAGAGTTCACAAATCAGATTGATGAAAGCAGAGCAGTGGAAGTCGATATGGACTTCAGCAAGATGTTTAACAAAGTTCTGCATGCGTAGACTGGTTAGCAAGGTTAGATCACCAGCAGTTCTGTGTCCACTGATTTTTGTCATTTATATAAATGATTTGGTTGTGAATACAAGAAGTATGGTTAGTGAGTTTGCAAATGACACAAAAATAGGTGGTGTAGTGGAGTGTAAAGATGGTTATCTAGGGGACAATGGGACCTTGATCAAATAGACCAATGGGCCGAGCAGTGGCAGATGGAGTTGAAGTTAGATAACTGAGGTAGAGCAATATTTTGCACAGTTCATGGTAGGGCCCTGGTGAGTGTTGCTGAACAAGGAGACCTAGTCCATAGTTCCTTGAAGGTGGAGACCCAGGTAGACAGAGTGGTGAAGAAGGCATTCGGTACACTTGACTTCATTGGTCAGTGCATTGAGTATAGGAGTTGGGAAGTCATGTTGTGGCTGTACAGGACATTGGTGAGGCCAGTTTTGGAATACTGTGTTCAATTCTGGTTTCCCTGCTGTAAGGAAGATTTTGTTCAACTTGAAAGTGTGCTGAAAAGATGTACAAGGATGTTTCCAGAATTACAAGTTTTGAGCTATGAAGAGAGGCTGAATAAGCTGGGGCTGTTTTCCCTGGAGCGTTGATGGCTAAGGGATGACCTTATCGAGAGATTTATAAAATAATGAGGGACGTGGAGAGGGTAAATAGACAAGGCCTTTGCCTCAGGATAGAGGAGTCCAAAAGCAGATGGCAGAGGTTTAAGGTGAGATGGGAGGGATTTAAAAGGTACCTGAGGAGCAACGTTTTCACGCAGAGGGTGGAAGAAGTGATGGAGGCTGCTACAATTTAAAAGGCATCTGGATGGGTATATACAAGAGTGTAGAGGGACATGGGCCAAATGCTGGCAAATGGGACTACATTAGGTTAGATATCTGGTCAGCACAGACGCGTTGGAGTAGAGGGTCTGTTTCCGTGCTTGATGACTGTATGACACTGTGCCCCTTAGTTCAGTACCTTCAGTGTTGGGTGTCACAGTCAATTCCAGCGTGGGGATTTCAGTGGAAGATTCTTCACTTGTGGACATCTCGGAGCCTGAACTAGGATCACAGCTGCTTTCACTGTCCATCTGTTGGGAGTCGGGAGGTGGGTCTTCACCCATTGCCTGCTGGAAAAGATTAGATTAGATTACTTTCAGTGTGGAACAGGCCCTTCGGCCCAGCAAGTCCACACCGCCCCGCCGCAGCGCAACCCACCCATACCCCTACATCTACCCCTTACCTAACACTACGGGCAATTTAGCACGGCCAATTCACCTGACCTGCACATCTTTGGAGTGTGGGAGGAAACCGGAGCACCCGGAGGAGACACGGGGAGAACATGCAAACTCCACACAGTCAGTCACCTGAGGCAGGAATTGAACCTGGGTCTCTGGCGCTGTGAGGCAGCAGTGCTAACCACTGTGCCACCGTGCCGCCCACAAAGATGTACAAGAGCGTCGCTCTCTACTTGCTGGGACACGGGAACAAGAGCGTCGCTCTCTACCTGCTGGGACACGGGAACAAGAGCGTCGCTCTCTACCTGCTGGGACACGGGAACAAGAGCGTCGCTCTCTACCTGCTGGGACACGGGAACAAGAGCGTCGCTCTCTACCTGCTGGGACACGGGGAACAGGAGCGTCGCTCTCTACCTGCTGGGACACGGGGAACAGGAGCGTCGCTCTCTACCTGCTGGGACACGGGGAACAGGAGCGTCGCTCTCTTTCTGTCTGTGAAAATAGAACTGAGGTGTCAGTCTTTCCAGAATCGTCTAAGTGTCGTTGTGGCACCTGCCACCTCCCTGCTTCAGGCATCACACCTTTGTAATGCCCCCACTTCCTGTTCCTCACCTGGTGCAATGTCCCCCACACCCCTGCTGGGGGAGCTGGGCTGTGAGCTCTCCATTCCAATGCTCCTACTCCCCTCCAGCTTCACTGTGCTCAGGTCAATAGCGAGTGATGGCTTCTCTGGGAACAGAGCCAAGTAAAGACAGGTCAGCATCAAGAGACAGAAAGACACTGTGCAATTCCCATTCCTCCTCCCCCCCCCCCCCCCCCCCCCCCCATTCTCCGCCATCCTTCTCATCTCACCACCACCTCCCCACCTCTCCATCGCTCAACTCTCCCTCCTC
>NC_092774.1:20323949-20368941 GCF_047496795.1 Chiloscyllium punctatum
ACAGGGGAACACGAGCGTCGCTCTCTACCTGCTGGGACACGGGGAACAGGAGCGTCGCTCTCTACCTGCTGGGACACGGGGAACAGGAGCGTCGCTCTACCTGCTGGGACACGGGGAACAGGAGTGTCGCTCTCTTTCTGTCTGTGAAAATAGGACTGAAGTGTCAGTCTTTCCAGAATCGTCTAAGTGTCCGTTGTGGCACCTGCCACCTCCCTGCTTCAGGCATCACACCTTTGTAATGCCCCCACTTCCTGTTCCTCACCTGGTGCAATGTCCCCACACCCCTGCTGGGGGAGCTGGGCTGTGAGCTCTCCATTCCAATGCTCCTACTCCCCTCCAGCTTCACTGTGCTCAGGTCAATAGCGAGTGATGGCTTCTCTGGGAACAGAGCCAAGTAAAGACAGGTCAGCATCAAGAGACAGAAAGACACTGTGCAATTCCCCATTCCCTCCTCCCCCCCCCCCATTCTCCGCCATCCTTCTCATCTCACCACCCACCTCCCCACCTCTCCATCGCTCAACTCTCCCTCCTCTTCCCCCATCCCACTCAACTCCCTCTTCCCCCCATCTCTTCCCCTCTCTTTCCCCCCCCATCCTCCCCCTCTTCCCCTCCAACCTTCTCACCTCCCCCTCTTTCCCCATCCTCTCACCTTCACCTCCCCCTCTCCCTCATCTCTCTTCCTCCCCTCTCCCCATCCTCTCACCTCCCTCTCTCCACCATCTCTTCCCCCCCCCCCCCCCCCCCCCCACCCCACCCCAAATCCCATTCATTGCCCCCTGCCCCGTTCCCATATTGCTGATAACTTCCCCTTGCCCGGCTGTCGGTCAGACACTCACTCTTCACAGTCGTGTCATCAACGATCTTGTAGACTTTGAATGGTTCGGAGATGTCAAGCTGGGAACGCTGGGGCACTTCTTCAAACTCACTGCTCTTGTTCAGAGCACACCGCAGCCGTGTCTTCCAAGTGGCGGGGTCGACCTTATCTCCATCTTTGTACTTCCCTTTGAACTTGGCCCAAGCCTGTTTGGAAGAGAGGTCAGACTCTTGGTGCTGTGAGTAGGACGGATCGAATGCTGATACAGTCACTGACCCCATCAAACACTCCCAGGACAGGGACAGAACACAGTTAGATATAGAGTAAATCTTCGTCTACATGATTCCCCTCCTTCCTGAGCCCTAAGCTGTATTCTCTGTAATCATCCATATCTCGTTCGCTCGCTCGCTCTCTCTTGCTCGCTCTCTCTCTCGCTCTCTCTCTCTCTCGCTCTCACCCGTCTTTCCCCAGTATATCTCCTGTCCTGGCTGATTGTGGAAATGTAGTTCGATTTACCCACCTATATATCACCTGGAGACATTTTCGAATAGGAAGCATGGTTAGTAGGTTTGAGGATGGCTCCAAAATCATTGGTATGATGGACAGTGAATTTGGCCAATGGGCTGAGGAATGAGAGATGGAGTTTGATTTAGATAAATGAGAGGTGTTGCATTTTGTGTTAAGACAGACCAGGGCAAAACCTATGCAGTTAATGGTCGGGCACTGGGGACTTTTGTTGAACAGAGACACCGAGGGGTGCAGGTACATGCTTCCATGAAAGTAGAGTCGCTGGTAGACAGGGTAGTGAAAAAGGTGTTTGTTACTCTTGTCTTTATTGGTCAGCATTGAGTCTCGGAGTTGGGACGTCATGGTGCAGGACATTGATTTGGCCACTTCTGGAATACTGCGTTCACTTCTGGTCTCTGTGCTATAGGAAAGATATTGCTAAACTTGAAAGGGTTCAGAAAATTACAAGGAAGTTACCAGGATTTGGAGGGTTTTCTGCTCTATGAAGAGGCTGGGAGTTGTTCTCCTGAGCATACAGTCATACAGTACGGAAACAGACCCTTCGGTCCAACCAGTCCATGCCAAACATAATCTCAAACTAGACTAGTCCCACCTGCCTGCTCCATGCCCATATCCCTCCAAACATTTTTTATTCATGTACTTAACAATTTTAAACGTTGTAACCGTGCCCACATCTGCCAACTTCCTCAGGAAGTTCATTCCATATGCAAACCAGCTTCTGTGTAAAAACAAAAGGTCTCATGTCTTTTTAAAATTTCTCTCCTCTCACCTTAAAAATGTAGCCCTAGTCTTGAAATTTCCCACCCTAGAGAAAAGACACCTGCCACTAACCCTTTCTGTACACCTCATGATTTTATAATCCTCTATAAAGCCACCTCTCCGCATCCAGTGAAAAAAATTCCAGTCTTTCTTGATAACTCAAACCTTCCACACCTGGCAATATCCTGATAAGTCTCTTATGAACCATCTCTAGCTTGATAATATCCTTCTTATAACAGGGTGACCAGAACTGGACACAGTGCTCCTGAAGAGGTCTTCTCAATGTCCTGTACAACTTCAACATGACGTCCTGACTCCTGTACTCAAAAGGGCTGAGCAATGAAAACAAGTGCGCTAAACACAGTCTTTAGATTAGATTAGATTACTTACAGTGTGGAAACAGGCCCTTCGGCCCAACAAGTCCACACCACCCCGCCGAAGCGCAACCCACCCATACCCCTACATCTACATCTACCCCTTACCTAACACTATGGGCAATTTAGCAAGGCCGATTCACCTGACCTGCACATCTTTGGACTGTGGGAGGAAACCGGAGCACCCGGAGGAAACCCACGCAGACACGGGGAGAATGTGCAAACTCCACACAGTCAGTCGCCTGAGGCGGGAATTGAACCCAGGTCCCTGGCGCTGTGAGGCAGCAGTGCTAACCACTGTGCCACAGTGCTGCCCATCCTGTCTATATGTCATGCAAACTTCAAAAAGTTATCCCCCGAACCCCTAAGTCTCTCTCTGTTCTACAACACTACCCAAAGCTGTACCATTAACTGTGTAAGTCCAACCCCTGTTTGTTGTACCAAATTGCAATACCTCACATCTATCCTAATAGAGCTCCATCTGCCCTTTTTCAGCCCATTGGCCCATTTGATCACGATCCCTTTGTAATCTTAGAAAACCTTCTTCACTGTCTACTATGCCACCAATTTTGGTGTTGTCTGCAAACTCACCAACCATGCTATCTATACTCTCATCCAAATCATTTATATAAATGACAAATAAAAGAGGACCCAGAACCAATCCTCGTTGAACACCGCTGGGAGGTTGAGGGGTGACCTTGTAGAGGGGCATAGATAAGGTGAATACCAAAGGATTTTTCCCCAGGGTAGGGGAGTCCAAAACTAGAGGGCAGAGGTGTAACATGAGGGGGAAACAATTTAAAAGCTGACCCGAGGGGCAATGTTTTCACAGAGGGTAGTGCATGCATGGAATGAGCTGCCAGAGGAAGTGGTGGATGCAGGTACAGTTACAACACTTAAAAGATATTTGGATGAGTACGTGAATGAGAAGGGCTTAGAGGGATATCGACTGAGCGCAGGCAAATGGCACTAGTTCAGTTTGGGAAACTTGGTCAGCATGGACGGGTTTGACTGAAGCATCTGTTTCCGAGCTACATGACTCTAGAACTGTAAGGTGCCATGTAAAGGTTTGGCAGTTGTTGAGCATGATTATTTTGAACTTCTGAGCAAGCGTCGGCCACTCAGCCCTTCGAGCCGCTCTGTCATTTATGGGTGGCTCAGTGGTTAGCACTGCTGCCTCACAGCACTAGGGACCCAGGTTTGATTCCAGCCTTGGGCGACTGTGCAAACTCCACACAGACATTCTCCCTGTGTCTGCGTGGGTTTCCTCCGGTTTCCTCCCACAGTCCAAAGATGTGCAGTTTAGGTGAATTGACCACGCTAAATTGCCCATAGTGTTAGGTGCATTAGTTAGAGGGAAATGGGTCTGGGTGGGTTACTCTTCGGAGGGTTGGTTTGGACTGGTTGGGCCGAAGGGCCTGTTTCCACACTTTAGGGAATCTAATATAAATAAAATAATCTAATATAATAAAGAGCAAGGCTGCTCAGATTTTAATCTTGACCCCACTTTCCTGCAAATCCACGGATAATCTTTCATGACCATGTTCATCGGGAATCTGCCTGAAGAATATTTTACCCACGTCAAGACACCCATGGGTTGGGCTTGATTTGTGTCCCTGCGTCCTCTGACCTGACCCCCTACGCTATTTCGGCCATCTTAGCCTGGGAGTGGGGGCCTACCTTGAAAATGGCAGCATCTTCGTCATGCCTGTAGTCTTGTTTGCCCGCATGCTTCCAGGGGATCCGGAACATTCCGAGCTTGCGGTCCTCCCAGACCAGGCCTGGGTACTTCTCACTGTCCACTTGTTCGATCATCCACTGCTTAAGCTTCCGAGTGCACCTCGCCCCACCAGCCATCCTGAAAGAGAGAGAGAAAGAGAAAGAAAGGAACAGTGAGAGAACATAGAACTGTACAGGCCCTTCGGCCCTTGATGGTGTGCCGGCCTTATATCCTACTCTAAGATCAAACGAACCTACATGCTCTTCATTGTACCATCTTCCATGCGCCTATCCAAGAGTTGCTTAAATGTCCCTAATGTATCTGAGTCAAAGAGTGTGGTGCTGGAAAAGCTCAGCCAGTCAGGCATCATATGAGGACCAGAAAATCGAGCATAAGCCCTTCATCAGGAATGAGCCCCTGAATGCTGTCTGATTTGCTGTGCTTTTCCAGCACCACACTCTTTGACTCTGATCTCCAGCATCTGCAGTGCTCCTAATGTATCTGACTCTACTACACTGCTAGCAATGCATTCCATGTGCCCCACCACTCTGAGTAAAGAATCTACCTCTGACAGCTTCCCAGAACCTTCCTCCAATCACCTTAAAATTATGCTGCCTTGTGATAGCCATTTCTGCAGTGGGAAAAAGCCTCTGCCTATCCACTCTGTCTGTGTCTCTCAACATCTTGTGCAACTCTGTCAAGTCACCTCTTATCCTTCTTCACTCCAATGAGGAAAGCCCTAGCTCCCTCACCCTTTCTTTGTAAAACCTGCCCTCCAGTCCAGGCAGCATCCTGGTAAATCTCCCTCTGCAACCTCTCTAAAGCTTCTTTCCTCGAATGAGGCGTCCAGAGCTGAACACACAATTCCAGAACTCTGTAGAGCTTCAGTATAACTTCATGGTTCTTAAACTCAGTTCTCCACTAATGAAAGCCAACACACCATATGCCTTCTTGACAACCTTAACAACCTGGGTGGCATCTTTGAGGGATCTATGGACATGGACGCTGAGATCCCTCTGTTTCTCAACACTCAAGAATCCTGCCTTTAACCCTGTAATCTGCATTCAAATTCGACCTTCCAAAGTGAATGACATCACACTTGTCCAGGTTGAATTCCATCTGCCACTTATCAGCGCAACTGTATATCCCATTGCAACCGACAGCAACCCTCCACACTATTCACAACGCCTCCAACCTTTGTGTCATCAGCAACCTTACTAACCCATCCTTCCAGCCTCGGATGATGAGAGAGGAGCAAGGACAAATTGAGAGGGAGGAATCACAGGGAGAGATGGAGGAACAGAGGGAACTGGTTGAATAAATGGGGCGAGGTGTTGGGTTGATGGAATGAGGAGATTTGAGAGAGGGCGAGAGCAGGTTGGAGGGAGAGGGAGGGTTTGAGAAAGAGCACTTGCCTTGTTTACCAAACAGGAAGTGTGGCAGAAGCAAGTAAAACCAGAAGAGGAGAGGGCTTAACCAGGTCAGAATAACCGATGACAGGGTTAACCAGGTCAGGGTAACTGATATATCATTAACCTGTTAGTCTCTCCAGGATGATGTCCCACCTCCCTGACACTTCCCTTTACCCCAAATCCATGTTCAGGATCTGATGCTGGTTTTAAGGAAAACAATTGAGATTTCTCCCTGGCAGACTTACGTTTCCCCTGATCCTGGTCCTGGTTTAGCAGCAGTTGGGTTGCTCTGTTATTTGTTGTTTGTGAAAAATTCAGTGTCGCCCAGCTCACTGCCTCTGCTCTGACTGTCTAATGCCAGTCTCCCGCCCTCCCCTTTATAGACTCACTCGATCACAAGCTTTCCAAGAAATCACGTGACTGTTTCACCAAAGTCTCTTGGCGTCACACAGGCTGGAAGTTAGCCTGTAGAGGGAGCAATATGTAGCTCAATGTACAAACAGGAGCACATGTATGCACACGCGCGCACACACAAATCACAGGCAAACACACACATTAATGCAGCAGATAGGCAAAAAGATGTAAACAGAGACACTCAGCATTCAAACAGACATGTATGTACACATCAGGCAGAGATAGGCATACGTGTACATCCACAAAAATACAAACACTCATGTATACAACAAGGAGAGCACCTGGTCACAAACACACCAAGCGCACTCTCTTACACTTGCAACTCTCAGTTGTACAAACAGCTCACGCATGCTTGCATGCATGTGCGACACACACACACACACAAGCTGACACACAAAAACAGGTAACACAAACCACAAAAGAAATAGAAACGTTCAGTGGGTTCAGCAGCATCTGTGGTGAAAGAGCAGTGGAGGCTGTTTCACTGAGTAATTTCCAATTGGCCATGATCTTATGGAATGGTAGAGTTGATTGAACAGCCTACCCTTAGATACGTTTGAGAAACAGAACTTCACACACACGCACAGCTTACCCGTTTACACGAATGCAGATAAAAAGTGCACTCTTCCTCCAGCAACGGTCACTGGTCAGTGATCGTGGAGTCTCTTACACCTAGCTTTTGCAACCAACCAGATGTCCCCCAAGAGCCCAAGGTGGTGGTGTCTGCTGTCAGCTGCCCACCCATCCATCCAACTGGGACCTCATCTCACTCAGCAGGGTCCTCCCGTAGGAACAGAGCCTGGCCCAAACTGCTGGAAGGATATCTCAACTGACAACATCAAAATGCTTTTTCTCGAGCGGATGGAAGAGTTGACCATTCAGCCCCTCGAGACTACTCTGCTAATCCATAAGATCATGGTTGATGGGAAAGTGTACGGTGACCCTGGCTTTCCCTCGCCACAGGTGCTGCCTGGCCCGCTGAACTGTTCCATCATTTTTCTTTTTCATTGCTTGTTCGTTTTGGATGGCCAATCGCTCTTCCTGCCCAGTACAACATTGAGCTGGGATCTGGAAGCAGATGGACTCGGAGCTGGGAGTTGATAAGGTGCTGCAATCTGGTTAGGGCTCCCCAAAGTTTATTGCACAAGTTAAGTTCATACAGGGTTTGGGGTAATTTATTAGCTTGGATAGAGGACTGACACCCTAACAGAGGGTCATGATGGTTGGCAAGCTGTAACTGGTAGGGGCACCATGAGGTTTGGTCCCCAAGGCCCCAGCTGTTTATAAATCTATATTAATGTCTTGGGTACCAGGGTAGAAAGTGTAATAGCCAAATTTCCAGGAAACACTAAAATAGGTGGGAAGGTAAGTTGCAATGAAGCAATATGAAATTTGTCAAGGAGGGGAGCAAGCGAAAATTTGGCAGATGAAGTTTCTCGTGAATAAATGTGAGGTTATCAGTTTGATGGGAAGACTAAAAAGGCAATATGTTATTTCAAAGGAGAAAAGGTTCAGGGGGATCTGTGTGTCCTTGTGCATGAATTGCCAAAATCTGAAGTACAGCAGCTAAGAAGCAAGTGAAGGGAAAGTTTGGCATTTATTGCAAAAGCAAAAGTGTAAAGGTGAGGGAATGTTGCTGAAAATGTATAAGGCAGACAACCTGGAGTATTGCAGTCTGGATCAGAGTGGTGCTGGAAAAGCACAGCAGGTCAGGCAGCATCCAAGGAGCAGGAAAATCGACATTTCGGGCAAAAGCCCTTCATCATGCAATTTTGATCCCCTTACTTGAGGGAGGGATATAGTTGCACTGAGGTCAATTCAGAGAAGGTTCACTTGATGGATTCCAGAAATGGGTTTTTTTTATGAAGAGAGATTGGGCTGTATACCTGGGGTTTAAAAGAAGGAGAGGACGTTTAATAGAGGTGTATAAGTAGGTGTAGAGAGGATGTTTCCTTCTGTGAAACAATGAACCATGATTGTATTTCGAGACATTCGGGGCTGAATGACTTACAGCTCTGAGCTCTTATGTTGAGATGTCAAAGCCATGTAGTGTCTCACTGTGCCGCTTTAAGGGTGTGGTTCTCCCTGCTTTCTCTCTCTGGTGGGTTTAAGCCATTACTCAGACTTTCATGTCTGACTCAGAATCTTGTAGTTCGAGTCTCCACTCCGGAAAACAGAGAGAGAGAGAGGAACTGCATAGACTGCAGTGGTTTAAGAAGATAGCTCACTACCATCTCGTCAAGGGGCAAATAGGGTTGGGCAATAAACACTGCCCCCACCAGCAATGCCCACGTCTAACAGGGGAAATACAACAAGGGGATGAGGGTGTGCTGAACTATCAAAGGATTCAACTTAAAAAGTGAGGGCAGTATAGAAGGAGTTTTATTGCCGAGTTTAAAAACAGGAAGCTGTATTTTCAGTTTAAAAGAGATGAAGGAGCTTTACTCTGTATCTAACCCCATGCTGCTCCTGTCCTGCGAGTGTTTGATGTGGGGACAGTGTAGAGGGAGCTTTACTATGTATCTAACCCTGTGCTGTCCCTGGGAGTGTTTGATGTGGGGGGAACAGTGTAGAGGAAGCTTTACTCTGTATCTAACCCCGTACTGTCCCTGTCCCTAGGATTGTTTGATTGAGGGGGGAGAGAGACAGTGTCCAGGGAGGTTTACTCTGTATCTAACCCAATTTTGTACTTGTCCTGGGAGTGTTTGATGGGGGACAGTGTAGAGGGAGCTTTCCTCTGTATCTAACCCCGTGCTGTCCCTGGGAGTGTTTGATGGGGGTTCAGTGTAATGAGAGCTTTACTCTGTATCTAATCCCGTGCTGTCCCTGTCCCTGGGAGTGTTTGATGGAGGGGGGGGAGGAGACTGTGTAGGGGGAGCTTTACTCTGTATCTAATCCCGTGCTGTCCCTATCCCTGGGAGTGTTTGATGGGGGTTCAGTGTAGAGTGAGCTTTACTCTGTATCTAATCCCGTGCTGTCCCTGACCTGGGAGTGTTTGATTGGGGGGGGGGGGGGGAGGGGACTGTGTAGGGGGAGCTTTACTCTGTATCTAACCCTGTGCTGTCCCTGTCCCTGTCCCTGTCCCTGCACTCTGTATCTGACAGCATGCATTACGTGACCAAACAGTGTTTTTTGTTTACTCTGTCACTCACAAACTGCCGTCACGCAAGCAGAGGAACTATAAATAAACCAGTTTCACCTGTTTCAAAGGTCACATAGGGATGATGTGGTTTTCGCTGGGATCATTTGCACTGAAAATTTGTCTGGATTTGAGTGTTGCTGGAAAAGCACAGCAGGTCAGGCAGCATCCAAGGAGCAGGAAAATTGACATTTCGGGCAAAAGCCCTTCATCAGGAATAGAGGCAGAGAGCCTGCAGGTTGGAGAGATCCATCAAAGTTTTACCTACACATCCACCAATATCATTTATTGTATCCATTGCTCCCGATGCGGTCTCCTCTACATTGGGGAGACTGGACGCTTCCTAGCAAAGCGCTTTAGGGAACCTCTCCGAATCACTTGCACTAATCAACCACACCGCCCTGTGGCCCAACTTGTCAACTCCCCCTCCCACTCTGCCGAGGACATGCAGGTTCTGGGCCTCCTCCACCACCGCTCCCTCACCACCCGACACCTAGAGAAAGAATGCTTCATCTCCCGCCTTGGAACACTTCAACCCCAGGGCATCAATGCGGACTTCACCAGTTTCCGCATTTCCCCTCCCCCCACCTTACCCCAGTTCCAACCTCCCAGCTCAGCACTGTCCCCATGACCTGTCCACCTATCCACTCCACCCTCCTCTCTGACCTATCAGCTTCATCCCCACCCCCATTCACCTATTGGACTCTATACTCTTTCTCCCCACTCCCAACCCCCTCTCATTCATCTCTCCACCCCGGAGGCTCCCTGTCTCTATTCCTAATGAAGGGCTTTTGCCCGAAACGTTGATCTTCCTGCTCCTTGGATGCTGCCTGACCTGCTGTGCTTTTCCTGCACCACTCTATCCAGACTCGGGTTTCCAGCATCTGCAGTCCTCGTTTTTACCAATCTGAAAATTTTGTTGTTATCCCATGCACTTGGGGTGAGCGTTTTGAGACAGATCGAACACTGGGTTTGGTTTTTCCAGCTCCAATCCCCCAAGAAGAGTCTGCACTGCGTCTTAGCTCCCATCGCTGTGAGCTGGCAATGAGGACACAGTGCTTATTGTGAAGTGGGCCCAAGTAGCACAAAAACAATTTGACCTTATCAAGTGTTGGAACTGAATTAAAATGGCTCAAAATGATTTGGAAATGTTAAACGACACTGGGGTATTCAGAATGATCGAATCATTCGCCTGGCAACAGACCCTTCAGTCCAATGTATCCACGCCAACCATAATCCGAAACTAAACTATTCACACTTACCTGCATTTGGCCCATATCACTCTAAATCTTTTGTATTCGTTTGTCTACCCAAATGTCTTTTAAATGTTGGAGTTGTACTTCGATCTACCACTTCCTCTGTCAGTTTGTTCCACATATGAACCATTTTCTGTGTGAACAAGTTGCCCCTCAAGTCCCTATTAAATCTCTCTCCTCTCACCCCAAACATATGCCCTCTAGTTCTGGACTCCCCTACCCAAGGGAAAAAAACCTTGTCTATTTACCTTATCCATGCCCTTGTGATTTTATAAGCCTCTGTAAGGTCACCCCTCAGCCTCCGGCGCTCCCGGGAAAAGAAGCCCCAGCTTCTCCACCTAACTCAATCCCTCCAGTCCTGGCAACGTAACTTTCAAAGAAGTGTGTGCCTGAACCTCTCAGTCTCTCTGTTTGACAACATGCCCAAATCCCCTACCATTAAGTGAATAACTGTTGCCTTCATTCATTTTACTAAAATGCAATACTTGGCATTTAAATCCAGTGACCTTTGAGTCAGCCCTGGAGGCTGATAGCTGTTGAGAACTGGTAGAGAAAGTAGGAGAGGCTGAGGGACGGGGGTCTGCAGATAGAGATATGGCCGCACAGCCATTAGAAATGGTGGCGCCAGAATCAGTAGAGGTGGAAGGACAGCACGGAGGTAGGGAGAGGAGTCGGGCGAAGGATTTTGTTGCAGATGACGCATGTTCACATGTTTGGCTGGGAGCAGGTGGAGGTGAGCAAGCACACTGGGTGGGACTGGCTGTTGGCATGATGACGCTAAACTGTACTGAGGGGTTTGGCAGCACTGGAATCTACGGGGGTTAGGCTGTGGGAGACCTGCTAGGAGTGAGTTCCGATTGGCGGAGCTGCAGCTAATCAGTCAGGATGTCAGCAACTGGTGAACTGAGTCTCGGGCAAAGTCAGATGGTGTTACAGAGGGGGAAATAAGGGATATTGGTGCTTTGTGGGTTCCTTAATGACAGTGTGAGGGAGCTGGATTAACATCAGTACAGATACATTCAGTAACACAGGGCCCTGGGGGGAGTGAGGGGTTACTGAGTGACAGTGTGAGGGAGCTGGATTAACATCAGTACAGATACAGTCAGTAACACAGGGCCCTGGGGGGGGAGAGGGGTTACTGAGTGACAGTGTGAGGGAGCTGGATTAACATCGGGACAGATACAGTCAGTAACACAGGGCCCTGGGGGGGAGAGGGGTTACTGAGTGACAGTGTGAGGGAGCTGGATTAACATCGGGACAGATACAGTCAGTAACACAGGGCCCGGGGGGGGGGGGGGGGGGGAGAGAGAGGGGTTACTGAGTGACAGTGTGAGGGAGCTGGATTAACATCGGGACAGATACAGTCAGTAACACAGGGCCCTGGGGGGGAGAGGGGTTACTGAGTGACAGTGTGAGGGAGCTGGATTAACATCGAGACAGATACAGTCAGTAACACAGGGTGCTGGGGATTGAGGGGGTCGGGGTGAGGGGATAGGTTTTCGCAAGGTTTCTGAATGACAGCGTGAAAGAGCTCAGTTTAAAATAATTATCTTGTTTTCTGATTTTCAATGAGAAGTGAAAACAACATCTGGCACAGCAGCTCCCTGGAGATGTCCAATTCTGAGGTCATGTAATCTTTTTTGAAACGTGTCTGACAATTCAGGACTGCTGTAAATATGCCACACTGTAACAGTCTCTGATTAACCCTACACCTTCACTGCAATAATCTCTGATATGCCCTACAACCCTCACTGTAACACTCTGATATACCCCACACCAATCACTGTAACACTCTGATATAATCCGCACCCCTGACTGTAACTCTCCCTGATATATCCCACACACCTCAGTGTAACACTCTCTAATATGCCCCACACTCCACGCTGTAATACTCCGTGATATACCCCACGCCCCTCACAATAACGCTCTGATATAACACACACCCCTCACTGTAACACTCTCTAATATACCCCACACCCCTCACTATAACACTCTGATATACCCCACACCCCTCACTGTAACACACCCTTATATACCCCACACCCCTCACTGTAACACTCTTTAATATACCCCACACCCCTTATTGTAACATTCTCTGATAAACCCTTATGTACCCCACACCTCTCTCAGTAACACTTTCTGATATCCCCCACATCCCTCTCTGTAACACACTCTGATACACCCCACACCCCTCACTGTAACCCTCTCTGATATACCCCACACCCCTCACTGTAACAATCTCTGATATAACACACACCCCTCACTGTAACCCTCTCTGATACACCCCACACCCCTCACTGTAACACACTCTGATATACCCCACACCCCTCACTGTAACACTCTATGATATACCCCACACCCCTCACTGTAACACACCCTGATATAACACACACCCCTCACTGTAACACTCTCTGATATACCCCACACCCCTCACTGTAACCCTCTCTGATATACCCCACACCTCTCACTGTAACACTCTCTGATATAACACACACCCCTCACTGTAACCCTCTCTGATACACCCCACACCCCTCACTGTAACAATCTCTGATATAACACACACCCCTCACTGTAACACACCCTTATATACCCCACACCCCTCACTGTAACCCTCTGATATAACACACACCCTTTAGTGTAACATTCTCTGATAAACCCCACACCCTTCTGTGTAATACTCTTATATACTCCACACTCCTCACTATAACACTCTCTGACATACCTCTCACTGTAACACTCTCTGATATACCCCACACCCCTCACTGTAACACACCCTGATATACCCCACACCCCTCACTGTAACACACCCTGATATACCCCACACCCCTCACTGTAACACTCTCTGATATACCCCACACCCCTCACTGTAACACTCTCTGATATACACCACACCCCTCACTGTAACACTCTCTGATATACCCCACACCCCTCACTGTAACACACCCTGATATACCCCACACCCCTCACTGTAACACACCCTGATATACCCCACACCCCTCACTGTAACCCTCTCTGATATACCCCACACCCCTCACTGTAACACACTCTGATATACCCCACACCCCTCACTGTAACAATCTCTGATATACCCCACACCCCTCACTGTAACAATCTCTGATATATCCCACACCCCTCACTGTAACCCTCTCTGATATACCCCACACCCCTCACTGTAACACACTCTGATATACCCCACACCCCTCACTGTAACACACTCTGATATACCCCACACCCCTCACTGTAACCCTCTCTGATATACACCACACCCCTCACTGTAACACTCTCTGATATACCCCACACCCCTCACTGTAACACACCCTGATATACTCCACACCCCTCACTGTAACACACCCTGATATACCCCACACCCCTCACTGTAACACTCTCTGATATACCCCACACCCCTCACTGTAACACACTCTGATATACCCCACACCCCTCACTGTAACACACTCTGATATACCCCACACCCCTCACTGTAACACTCTCTGATATACCCCACACCCCTCACTGTAACACACTCTGATATACCCCACACCCCTCACTGTTACACTCTCTGATATACCCCACACCCCTCAGTGTAACACTCTCTAATATGCCCCACACCCCGCACTATGACAATCCCTGATATTCCCCACATCCATCACGGTAACACTCTCTTATATAATCCGCACCCTTCACTGTAACACCCTGATATATCCCACACCCTTCAGTGTAACACTCTCTGATATACCCCACAGATCTTTGTGTAACATTCTCTGCTAAACCCCACACCCCTCTCTGTAACATTCCCAGATATAATCTGCACCCCTCACTGTAGAACTCTCTGATATATCCCATGCCCCTCACTTGAACACTCTGACATACCCCACACCCCTCACTATAACACACTCTGATATACCCCACACCCTCACTGAAACATTCTGATATCCCCTACGCCCCTCACTGTATCACTCTCTGGTATTCCCCACACCCCTCACTGTAACACTTCCTGATATATTCCACACCCCTCACTGTAACACTCTCTGATATATCCCACACCTCTCACTGTAACACACTCCTACATACCCCACACTCCTCACTGTGACACTCCCTGATATACCCCACACCCTTCACTGTATCACTCTCTGATATAACCTATTATGGACCAGGCGAAACCCCCAAAACATTTCAGGAAAGAGGCCCAGACACTAGTTGGTTTAAGCAGGTATAATGCAGATATTCCAGGAGCAATGCAGCTGGTCAAACCACTTAGTTTTAAACAAAAGGGAATTGGAGGTGTAGTGGACAGCGAAGGTTACCTCCGAGTACAACAGGATCTTGACCAGATGGGCCAATGGGCTGAGAAGTGGCAGATGGAATTTAAATCAGATAAATGCGAGGTGCTGCATTTTGTGAAAGCAAATCTTAGCAGGACTTATACACTTAATGGTAAGGTCCTAGGGAGTGTTGCTGAACAGAGTCCTGAGGTTCATAGCTTCTTGAAAGTGGAGTCACAGGTAGATAGGTTAGTGAAGAAGGCGTTTGGTACGCTTTCCTTTATTGGTCAGAGTATTGAGTACAGGAGTTGGGAGGTCAGGTTGCGGCTGTACAGGACATTGGTTAGGGCCATTGTTGGAATATTGCGTGCAATTCTGGTCTCCTTCCTATCGGAAAGATGTTGTGAAACTTGAAAGGGTTCTGAAAAGATCTACAAGGATGTTGCCAGAGTTGGAGGGTTTGAGCTATAGGGAGAGGCTGAACAGGCTGGGGCTGTTTTCCCAGGAGCGTCAGAGGATGAGGGGCGGTGGTTCGCACAACTTTCAGACTGTCTGCTGTCCACTGAAACGTCTTGCCTATCTTTAGTAACTCAGTGAGTAGAGCAGCCACCCTGCTAAAATTTGGTATGAGTTTCCGATAAAATTCATGCAATCCCAGGAACCATAGTCGGTGGTATGGGAAACTCCCCAATTACTTTTGTTTTTGCATCCCGTGGGGCCATTTATTCATGACAATAACATAGTCCAGGAAGGTGACTTGGGCTTTGGCGAATTCACTTTTCACCAGGTTTATCACCAAGACTGTCTTCCCAAGTCGATTGAACAAGTCTGATAAACATTGTAAATGTTCCTTCCATGTGTGACTAAAAGTCATCAGGTCATCAATATACACCACACAATTGAGTAATCTGGCAATTACCTTATTGGTTCGTCTCTGAAATGTGGCTGGTGCATTTTTCATACCAAATGGCATGACTTTAAACTGACACGGTCCACTCAGCGTTACGAAAGCCTTCACTCTTTCGGACAAAGGTACCTACCAGTATCCTCTGAACAAGTCCAACTTAGAAATACAAGTTGCTTGTCTGACCTTTTCAACACAACCTTCCATACGTGGAATTGGATATGCATCCGTCTTTGTAACTGCAATAGTCCACACATAACCTTTGGGTCCTATCAGGTTTTGGTACCATGACTATGGGTAAGCTCTGGTCACTGTAACTCACTTCAGGTATGTCGTCTTGAAGCATGCGTTCAATCTCCTTTTGAACCTGCACCAACTTTAGAGGGCTATGCCAACAAGGATGTGGCTTAATCATAACATCATCTCCTACATCTATACTTTGCATAATTAAGTTTGTATTTTCCAAGCTTGTTTCCACTTATCTCTCCATGTGATAGTGATAACTCTTTCAGGTCATTGTGATTTTCCTCTGGAACATAACTCAATAATTTATCCGAATTGTTGACAACTTCCTCATTGTGCAATTTCATTTGAGGAATGTCCAATTCAAAACTTAGTTCTTCACTGTGTTGTAGCCAATAAAACATTCTCCTCTTGCTTTCCTTCCCTGTCAAAATATCTTTTGAGTGTATTCACATGACACGCTCTGTGAGACTTCTTTTTGTCTGGAGTTCTCATCAAATAGTTCACCTCACTCAATTTCCTTTCGACTTGATAAGACCCACAAAATCTTGCTTTTAAAAGGTTTATCTCTCACTGAAAGTAACACTAACACCTTGTCTCTGACAGCAGAATTGCGAGTTTTTAATTTCTTGTCGGCTTCCCATTTCATTGTATACTATGATACTTTTAAATGCTGTCTAGCCAACTCCCCTGCTCTATTTAATCATTCTCTAAAGTTTGGCACATACTCCAAATATGTGGTCTCTGAATTCTGACTTAGCAATTTCTCCTTAATCAATTTTAGCAGTCCTCTTATTTCATGCCCAAACACTAATTCAAACAGACTGGATTTGATTGATTCATTTGGTGCATCTCTGATTGCAAGGAGTACAATCCGTTATTCCAATCAGCTGGATAGTCTTGACTATAAGCCCTCAAGGTGGTCTTTAATGTCTAATGCCACCTTTCTGGCCCTCCCTGCGACTCTGGATTTGAATTATTCCTAAACTGTGCACAACTTTCTTGAATAATCTTGATGTAAAGTTTGACCCTTGATCTGATTGTATCTCTTGTCTGTATCTAGTGAAACAAAGGAGTAACTCCTCTACAATCTTTTTAGCTGTGATATTGTGTAATGGAACGGCCTCTGGAAATCTAGTGGACAATGTCCATTATTCTTAACAAATACTGATTCCCACTTCTTGTTTCAGGTAGAGGTCCTGTGCAATCAGTTAAGATTCTTGTGAAAGGTTTCTCAAATGCAGGAAAGTCATTAAAGGTGCGGGTTTGATTACTGCCTGTGGCTTTCCAATTACCTGGCAAGTATGACATGTTCGGCAAAATTCAACTACATCCTTGTGCAGTCCAGGCCAGTAACAATTTTTTTTGTATTTTAGCTTAAGTTTTTCTCACTCCTAAATGACCTCCTAGTGGTAGTTCATGTGCCACTCGCAATACCTTCGTTCTATAACCCACCGGCAATACGATTTGATGAAACTCTGCCCATTTCTCATCTGCGTGAATACGTGCTGGTCTCCATTTCCTCATTAAGATTAGATTAGATTACTTACAGTGTGGAAACAGGCCCTTCGGCCCAACAAGCCCACACCGACCCTCTGAAGGGCAACCCACCCAGAACCATTCCCCTACATTTGCCTCTTCACCTAACATTACGGGCAATTTAGCACGGCCAATTCACCTAACTTGCACATTTTTGGACTGTGGGAGGAAACTGGAGCACCCGGAGGAAACCCACACAGACACGGGGAGAATGTGCAAACTCCACACAGGCAGTTGCCTGAGGCGAGAATTGAACCTGGGTCTCTGGCGCTGTGAGGCAGCAGTGCTAACCACATCGTTAAGACATTTTAAGATAAAAAACATTCAAGGATACATTCAGAGTCTTTTTCTGAGTGTGCCTTTTGATACAATCACATTAAACTTTCATCTTTCTGCTGTAACTCAGTCAATTTATCTGAACTAATGATGTCTGCTTTGTCATCTATCTGCTCCTGGTTTGTCCTCATCATCTGATCAAACCAGGTCTCTGCTAATTCCACTTCAACTTTCTTATCTGGGGTCTTTGATCTCTCCTGTTTCAATTGGTGACTTTGTGACCTCGTTACCACACAGTCAGGAAAGTTCCCAGGATATGTATCGTGCAATAGTTCAGTTGCCTGAGTTTCCACTGGCTTTTCAACCACACTAGGCAGCACTCCTTCTTGTGAACCAACTATATCATTAACAAGGGCAAATTGTACTGGAGCTGAGAGGTTGTCCAGTATTCCTACCATGGCTTCTCCACTCTTCACTGGACACTCTAGCCTCATTCTACATAACTAAGCATTTCTCTCACCATGAATTCCTGTTACGAGTGCCTTTTCTGGCAATAGTCCTTCAGATCCCCTCATCGTTCAACATCACAGGTTGAGAGGATCCTGTGTTTCTTAATATTGTAACCTCTTTACTTGATGCTCCTGGCCTATGCGAGTAAACTTTACCTTTGCGGGTATATGGTTTAAGAGGATCTGGGACTTCCTCCTTAACCAACCTCCGACCAGGTTGTACATTCTGGTGCAGCTTTCTAGCCTCCATTGTGCTTTTTGTGACCACTCCAACAAAATTCACTGGCTTATCCTGTTCTTCTACATCTGGTTTCCTAGTGCTTTTCCTAGCCCACCAACGCAGTCCTTTCATGTGGCCGTCTTCGGTGCAGTGAAAACACCGGAGCTTTTTAACTTCTCTTTGCCTGAGACAGTTTATCTTCCCCCCTTCAAAGGTTTCCTTTTTACCCTGCGGTAAGTTGTCCTTATGATCTTCATCGAGATCGGTGGGCGGCACGGTGGCACAGTGGTTAGCACTGCTGCCTCACAGCGCCGGAGACCCGGGTTCAATTCCCGCCTCAGGCGACTGACTGTGTGGAGTTTGCACGTTCTCCCCGTGTCTGCGTGGGTTTCCTCCGGGTGCTCCGGTTTCCTCCCACTGTCCAAAGATGTGCAGGTCAGGTGAATTGGCCATGCTAAATTGCCCGTAGTGTTAGGTACGGGGTCGATGTAGATGTAGGGGTATGGGTGGGTACGCTTCGGCGGGGCGGTGTGGACTTGTTGGGCCGAAGGGCCTGTTTCCACACTGTAAGTAATATAATATATATAATCTACCTTTCCCTTTCCACGTGAGGATTTCTCTTTCACCCAATTTCTATCCCTGACGGATTGAAATTGATTTTCGAAGCCAAAGTTGGATTTATGGACCAACTCCTAATCGTCAGCCATTTCAGCTGCCGTTTTAACTCTCTGCTCTTCCACATGAGTTCTCACTACTTCAGAGCTTTTGAACTCCTGTCTAATTTCTGAAGTTCAAACTCTCACTTTTTCTCTCTCTTCTGCTTTTAATCATAGTTCAAACCGTTTCATTTCTGTTGCCCTTCCCTTGTCTTTTGCCTCTAGCGCAAGCGGCTTCATTTCCAATTGAATTTTAGCCACTTCTCTAAAGATTCTGCTGGCGTCTCCAGCAAATTTAAATGCTGAGTTGTTGCTGGAATTATCTCTCCTTCCCTGGTGGAAGGAGGCAGCTCCAGCTTTAGCTTGTCTGCTAATTCGAGCAGCTCGGCCTTCATCACTTTTTGCAAAACTCCAAAGTCACTTCTTCCACCTTCGGTAAACTCTTGGTGACCGAAAGAGCCATTGCTATCCAAAGCATTGTTTCAAACCAACCGAATTCAACACCCAGAACAGAAGACACTGACACCTACCACCCGCTGCCTTAGAGTCCGACAACACTCATCCCAAGTCGGAACTGTAGAAAATATCCCACAAAGAGCTCTCAATCTGTTATGGATCAAGGCTAGAAGCCATCAAAACATTTCAAGTAAGTGGCTCACTCCCTAACTTTGGTTGTTTTAAGCAGGTGTAATGCAGATATTCCAGGAATGATGCAGCTGGTCAAACCACTTCGTTTTAAACAAAGGAGAATATATTTACAAACAAGATTACTGAATGAAACACAAACAAAGGAGAACAGACTAATCCATCCGAAAACCCAACAGCTTATCCCAACTTAATGATGCTGTTCCCAACACTTGCAACAATCCCCATAAAACACCCCTTGGCACAAAAGGTAAAATCAAACACAGAATCTGACAGGAGAGTTGTCAGAGAGAGAGGATCAGTATGGACCTGCCTCTTTGAGTCCAGCAGCTTCACAACTGACTACTTTCAGTGAATAGCCAAACTGAACTGGGAGAAATGGCCACTCCCCTCACATTATACAAGTGTTTTATTTAAACTTAAAAGCCATTTGCCTGAGACAGTTTCTGTTAGGAGTAATCAAACTGGCCCCAAAAACCCTTCAACCAGACTTATCGGAACCTGTGTCTTTTATTATCTCTCTGAAGAAAAAGCCAAAGACAACATAACCTTGTTAAAAGAGCATCATCACAAACACACACCCCTCACTGTAACACTCCCTGATATACCCCACATCCCTCACTGTAACACACCCTGATATACCCCTCACTATAACACTCTCTGATATACCCCACACCCCTCACTGTAACAATCTCTTGATATAATCCGCACCCCTGACTGTAACACACTCTGATATACCCCACACCCCTCACTGTAACACACTCTGATATACCCCACACCCCTCACTGTAACACTGTCTGATATACCCCACACCCCTCACTGTAACACTCTCTGATATACCCCACCCCCCTCACTGTAACACACCCTGATATACCCCACACCCCTCACTGTAACACTCTCTGATATACTCCACACCCCTCACTGTAACACTCTCTGATATAACCCACACCCCTCACTGTAACACACCCTGATATACCCCAGACCCCTCACTGTAACACTCTCTGATATACCCCACCACCCTCACTGTAACACACCCTGATATACCCCACACCCCTCACTGTAACACTCTCTGATATACTCCACACCCCTCACTGTAACACTCTCTGATATAACCCACACCCCTCACTGTAACACACCCTGATATACCCCAGACCCCTCACTGTAACACACTCTGATATACCCCACCCCCCTCACTGTAACACTCTCTGATATAATCCACACCCCTCACTGTAACACACCCTGATATACCCCACACCCCTCACTGTAACACACCCTGATATACCCCAGACCCCTCTCTGTAACACTCTCTGATATACCCCACCCCCCTCACTGTAACACTCTGATATAATCCACATCCCTCACAGTTACACGCTCTGATATATCTGACACCCCTCACTTTGACACTCTGACATACTCCACACTCCCCTCACCATACGTCTATCGGGTATTACCCACACCCCTCACTGTTACACTCCCTGATCCGCCCCATACCCCTCACTGTATGACTCTCTGATCTACCCCACACCCCTCACTGTAACACTCTCTGATATACCCCACACCCCTCACTGTAACACTCTCTGATATACCCCACACCCCTCACTGTTACACTCCCTGATCCGCCCCATACCCCTCACTGTATGACTCTCTGATCTACCCCACACCCCTCACTGTAACACTCTCTGATATAACCCACACCCCTCACTGTAACACTCTCTGATATACCCCACACCCCTCACTGTAACACACCCTGATATACCCCACACCCCTCACTGTAACACACCCTGATATACCCCACACCCCTCACTGTAACACTCTCTGATATACCCCACACCCCTCACTGTAACACTCTCTGATATACCCCACACCCCTCACTGTAACACACCCTGATATACCCCACACCCCTCACTGTAACACACCCTGATATAACCCACACCCCTCACTGTAACACACCCTGATATAACCCACACCCCTCACTGTAACACACCCTGATATACCCCACACCCCTCACTGTAACACACCCTGATATACCCCACACCCCTCATTGTAACACACCCTGATATACCCCACACCCCTCACTGTAACACACCCTGATATACCCCACACCCCTCACTGTAACACACCCTGATATACCCCACACCCCTCACTGTAACACACCCTGATATACCCCACACCCCTCACTGTAACACACTCTGATATACCCCACACCCCTCACTGTAACACACCCTGATATACCCCACACCCCTCACTGTAACACTCTCTGATATACCCCACACCCCTCACTGTAACACACCCTGATATACCCCACACCCCTCACTGTAACACTCTCTGATATACCCCACACCCCTCACTGTAACACTCTCTGATATACCCCACACCCCTCCACTGTAAAACACTCTGATATACCCCACACCCCTCACTGTAACACTCTCTGATATACCCCACACCCCTCACTGTAACACTCTCTGATATACCCCACACCCCTCACTGTAACACTCTCTGATATACCCCACACCCCTCACTGTAACACTCTCTGATATACCCCACACCCCTCACTGTAATACACTCTGATATACCCCACACCCCTCACTGTAATACACTCTGATATACCCCACACCCCTCACTGTAACACTCTCTGATATACCCCACACCCCTCACTGTAACACTCTCTGATATACCCCACACCCCTCACTGTAACACACCCTGATATACCCCACACCCCTCACTGTAACACACCCTGATATACCCCACACCCTCACTATAACACTCTGATATACCCCACACTCCTCACTGTAACACTCTCTGATGCCCCATACCTCTCACTATAATACTCTGATATACCCCACACCCCTCACTGTTACACTCTCTTAAAAACCCCACACCCCTCACTGTTACACACTCTGATATACCCCACACCCCTCACTGTAACACTCTGATAAATCCCACATCCCTCACTGTAGCACTCTCTGATATACCACACACCCCTCACTGTAACACACTCTGATATACCTACACCCCTCACTGTAACACTCTCTGATATACCCCACACCCCTCACTGTAACACTCTCTGATATACCCCACACCCCTCACTGTAACACACTCTGATATACCCCACACCCTTCACTGTAACACACTCTGATATACCCCACACCCCTCACTGTAACACACTCTGATATACCTACACCCCTCACTGTAACACTCTCTGATATACCCCACACCCCTCACTGTAACACTCTCTGATATACCCCACACCCCTCACTGTAACACACTCTGATATACCCCACACCCCTCATTGTAACACACCCTGATATCCCCCACACCCCTCACTGTAACACTCTCTGATATACCCCACACCCCTCACTGTAACACTCTCTGATATACCCCATACCCCTCACTGTAACACTCTCTGATATACCCCACACCCCTCACTGTAGCACTCTCTGATATACCCCACACCACTCACTGTAACACTCTCTGATGCCCCACACCTCTCACTATAATACTCTGATAAATCCCACATCACTCACTGTTACACTCTCTGATAAATCCCACATCCCTCACTGTAACACCCTCTGATATTCCACCCTAACCTGCAGATCTTTGGACTGTGGGCGAAAACTGGAGCACCCAGAGGAAACCCACACAGACACAGGGAGAGAATGTGCAAACTCCACAGTTGCCCTAAGCTGGAATCGAACGCAGGTCCCTGACTCCGTGAGGCAGAGGTGCTAGCCACCGTGTTGCCCGATAGAGCCAATTCGATGGAGTTTGCTGGTCTCAAGACACAGTGACCATGGCAACCGTCATCAAATGGGGTTGAAAGCCCCTTGTCAGATTCACCAAAGTCCCTGTTTAGTGAAGGGAATCTGTTGTGCTTGCCTGGCTTGGGCCCTCCATGTGACCCCAGTCCCCACAGCAACTCTTAACCACCAATTGAAATGGCCGAGAGAGGCAAACAGTGAGACGGATGATTAAGGGCAGTCACCAAATGCCAGCCATACCCATGTTCCCCTGAGAAATAAAGGAAAGTCCCCTACCGTCGTGTCAGTAACATCCCCAACTCCAATTTCATGTCATCCTGTATAAATTGACAATTGTATAAGTGAAATTAATTAGCAAGGCATTGCACCACAGGTTCCCAAAGCTGGGGCAAACTGAGGGCAGCGGGAGCATTTCAGTGCTCATCCCTATGGAACATCTCCACCTTCTGCCAGCTTGAAACACTACATGTGTCTCCTCTCAAAACATTCCCAGCATTTGTGCTGGAAAGTGGGGAGTGGATCCAGCCCCATAATTCAGGTGGATTGGCTGTGCTAAATTACCCAAAGTGCCCAGTGATGTGCACTTTAGGATGGTTTGGCCATGCTGAATTACCCATAGTGCCCAGGGACGTACAGGTTAGGATGGATTGGCCATGCTAAATTACCCGTAGTGCCCAGCAATAGATAGAACATAGAACAATACAGCACAGAACAGGCCCTTTGGCCCATGATGCTGTGCCGAACATTTGTCCCAACTTAAGCACCTATCCGTGTACCTATCCAATTGCCGCTTAAAGGTCACCAATGACTCTGACTCTGCCACTCCCACAGGCAGCGCATTCCATGCCCCCACCACTCTCTGGGTAAAGAACTTACCCCTGACATTCCCCCCATACCTTCCACCCTTCACCTTAAATTTATGTCCCCTTGTAACACTCTGTTGTACCCGGGGAAAAGGTCTCTGACTGTCTACTCTATCTATTCCTCTGATCATCTTATAAACCTCTATCAAGTCACCCCTCATCCTTCGCCATTCCAATGAGAAAAGGCTTAGCATTCTCAACCTATCCTCGTACGACCTATTCTCCATTCCAGGCAACATCCTGGTAAATCTCCTCTGCACCCTCTCCAAAGCTTCCACATCTTTCCTAAAGTGAGGCGACCAGAACTGCACACAGTACTCCAAATATGGCCTTACCAAGGTCCTGTACGTCTGCAACATCACCTCACGACTCTTGAATTCAATCCCTCTGCTAATGAACGCTAATACACCATAGGCCTTCTTACAAGCTCTGTCCAACCGAGTGGCAACTTTCAAAGAGCTATGAACATAGACCCCAAGATCCCTCTGCTCCTCCACCTTACTAAGAACCCTACTGTTAACCCTGTATTCCGCATTCTTATTTGTTCTTCCAAAATGGACAACCTCACACTTGACAGGGTTGGACTCCATCTGCCACTCCTCAGCCCAGCTCTGCATTGTATCTAAGTCCCTTTGCAGCCAACAACAACTCTCCTCATTATCCACAACTCCACCAATCTTCGTATCGTCTGCAAATTTACTGACCCACCCTTCGACTCCCTCTTCCAAGTCATTAATGAACATTACAAACAGCAGAGGACCCAGAACTGATCCCTGCTGAACTTAACTTGTAACTGGGCTCCAGATTGAATATTTACCATCTACCACCACTCTCTGACTTCGACCGGTTAGCCAGTTTTCTATCCAACTGGCCAAATTTCCCACTGTCCCATGCCTCCCAACTTTCTGCATAAACCTACCATGGGGAACCTTATCAAATGCCTTACTAAAATCCATGTACACTACATCCACTGCTCTACCCTCATCCACATGCTTGGTCATCTCCTCAAAGAATTCAATAAGACTTGTAAGGCAAGACCTACCCCTCTCAAATCCGGGCTGGCTGTCCCTAATCAAGCGGTGTCTTTCCAGATACTCATAAATCCTATCCCTCAGTACCCTTTCCATTACTTTGCCTACCACCGAAGTAAGACTAACTGGCCTGTAATTCCCAGCGTTATCCTATTCCCTTTTTTTGAACAGGGGCACAATATTCGCCACTCTCCAGTCCCCTGGCACCACCCCCATTGACAGTGAAGACAAAAAGATCATTGCCAACGGCTCTGCAATTTCATCTCTTGCTTCCCACATAATTCTAGGATATATCCTGTCAGGCCCGGGGGACTTGTCTATCCTCAAGTTTTTCAAAATTCCCAACACATCTTCCTTCCTAACAAGTATCTCCTCTAGCTTACCAGTCCGTTTCACACTCTCCTCTTCAGCAATACGGTCCCTCTCATTTGTAAATACTGAAGAAAAGTACTCATTCAAGACCTCTAATATCTCTTCTGACTCAATACACAGTCTCCCACTACTGTCCTTGATCGGACTTACCCTCGTTCTCGTCATTGTTATACGCATAAAAGGCCTTGGGGTTATACTTGATCCTACCCGCCAAAGATTTTCATGCCCTCTTTTAGCTCTCCTAATCCCTTTCTTCAGCTCCTTCCTGGCTATCCTGTATCCCTCCAACGCTCTGTCTGAACCTTGTTTCCTTAACCTTATGTAAGCCTCCTTCTTCCTCTTTACAAGGCATTCAACCTCCCTCATCAACCAAGGTTCCCTCACATGACCATCTCTTTCCTGCCAGACCGGTACATACATATCAAGGACACGTTGTATCTGTTCCTTGAAAAAGTTCCACGTTTCAACGACATCCTTCCCTGACAGCCTATGCTCCCAACTTATGCTCCTCAGATCCTGTCTTGCAGCATTGTATTTACCCTTCTCCCAATTGTAAAACCTGCTCTGTTGCACGCACCTATCTCTCTCCATAACCAAGGTGAAAGTCACAGAGTTGTGGTCACCATCACCCACAAACAAGCCCGTCATTTGTCCCGGTTCGTTACCAAGTACCAAATCCAATATGGCCTCCCCTCTGGTCAGACAATCTACATACTGTAAATATATGGCTTATTTGTAAAATAGAAGGCTGGCTGCGAGTGTAAATATACTCGGCATTCAGAAGCCTCTGGGGATGCTCCGTTATGCACGCGCGCAGATCAAGGTTACGTGGTGCTCCGCTCCGTTGCAGAGCAAGGTCATGTGATACTCTTGCACGCGTCGGAGGTGTGCGGGGAGGTCACATGATACTCTGTTTCGCGTCCCGGAAGAGTGCGGAGCGGTCACGTGATGTTCAGTTTTGCGGGCCGAGGAGGTCACGTGATGCTCCGTTTCGTGGGCAAAAGAAGGTCACGTGGGGTCAGACATTCGGGAATGCGAGGAGGTGGGGAATGGAGTCAGATCAACAGCCAATGAGAAGATAATTCTGTTTGTATGACGTTTTTTATTGTATAAAAGTCTGGGGCAGGGACAGAACGAGGTCTTACTTTTTGAACTTGCACACTTGGTAGTTTGTCAGGAAAAAAGGTTTAGACCCAGAACACTGAATGCTTTGTTTAAAATAAATTAAGAGTGTGAGACTGAATATTTTCTCCTAGTGCTTCATTTAAAAGAACACGCAGGACTCGCCTCACACATAGACGAAAGTAAGTTGGTAGATTGAGCCAAACGTCTTACAATACTGAGTTAGAAAAGCTTCCTGGACACACTGCACAAACACCGCCCCATCCAATCTACTTGATCTAAAGAGCTTCCAGTCAATATTTGGGAAGTTGAAATTGCCCATGATTATTACCCTGTGGCTTCTGCACCTTTCCAAAATCTGTTTCTCCACATCTCTGCTGCTATTGGGGGGCCTATAGTAAACACCTAACAAGGTGACTGCTCCTTTCCTATTTCTGACTTCAGCCCATACTACCCCCTCGAACTGCCTTTCTGCAGCCGTTATACCATTTCTAATTAGCAACGCCACCTCCCCCCCTCCTTTTTTACCACCCTCCCTAATCTTACTGAAACATCTGTAACCAGGAACCTCCAACAACCATTCCTGTCCCTCTTCTATCCACGTTTCCGTGATGGCCACAACATTTGTAGTCCCAAGTACCGATCCACGCCTTAAGTTCACCCACCTTATTTCTGATACTCCTTGCGTTGAACTATACGCACTTGAGCCCATCTCTGTGTCCGCAAGTATTCCCTGTCACTGCTACCTTCTCCACAGCCTCCCTACATTCTTGGACATCCTGAAAAACAGCTAACCTACTTACTGGATTACAAGTCCGGATCCCATCCCCCTGCCAAATTAGTTTAAACCCCCCACCCCGAAGAGTGCTAGCAAACCTATCTCCCAGGATATTGGTGCCCTTCTGATTCAGGTGCAACCCGTCCTGCTTGTACAGGTCCCACCTTCCCCAGAATGCAGTCCAATTGTCCAAATACCTGAAGCCCTCCCTTCTACACCATCCTTGCATCCACGTGTTCAACTGCACTCTCTCCCTATTCCTTGCCTTACTGTCACGTGGCACCGTCAACAACCCAGAGATGACGACTCTGTCCAGCCTAACTCCCTGAGCTCTTGAATGACCTCCCCACCCCTGTTCCTACCTATGTCGTTGGTGCCAATATGCACCACGACTTCTGGCTGCACACTCTCCCCCTTAAGGATTCTGAAGACACGGTCCAAGACGTCTCGGACCCTGGCACCCAGGAGGCAACAAACCATCCGAGAGTCTCGCCCATGTCCACAGAACCGCCTGTCTGTCCCTCTAACTATAGTCTCCTATAACTAGTGCTCTCCTCCTCTCTCCCTTTCCCTACTGAGCCTCAGAGCCGAACCTCGTGCCAGAGACGCGGTCACTGCAGCTTACCCCTACTAGGCCATCCCCCCCCCCCCCCCCCAAAAAAAAGTATCCAAAGCTTATTGTTGAGGGGAACGACCACAGGGGAACCCTGCACTGCCTGTTTCTTCCCCTTCCCACCTCTAACTGTTACCCAGCTACCTCTGTTCTCTGGCGTAACTATGTCCCTGTAGCATCTATCGATCACCCTCTCAGCCTCTCGAATAATCCTCAGCTCATCCAGCTCCAGCTCCAATTCCCTAACGCGGTCTGTGAGGAGCTGGCTGCACTTCCTGCAGATGAAGTCCGCAGGAGCATCGGTGGTCACCCCTACCTCAAACATCCTGCAGGAGGAATATTCCACCGCCTGCGCTGCCATAACTCTACACTTAGTCTCCAAAACAAGAACACTTAAGTGGCTTACCTGTTCAGCCAACTGAGTCCTTTTTTTTAGGTTAGAGGAGGAGGGAGGGTGGGAGACACTACACGTGTAGTGTCTCGGGTTCCTTCTCCACTCAATTAACAATCACTTACCTTCCCAACCAGCTCTGCGCTCCGACTTCACTTCCACCCAGCTCCCGCCGCTCCCTGCTGCAAAAAGGATGTGCAGGTTAGGATTGACTGGCCATGCTAAATTACCCATCGTGCCCAGTGATGTGCAGGTTAGGATTGACTGGCCATGCTAAATTACCCATCATGCCCAGTGATGTGCAGGTTAGGGTGGATTGGCCATGCTAAATTACCCATAGTGCCCAGTGATGTGCAGGTTAGGGTGGATTGGCCGTGCTAAATTACCCATAGTGCCCAGTGATGTGTAGGTTAGGGTGGATTGGCCGTGCTAAATTACCCATAGTGCCCAGTGATGTGTAGGTTAGGGTGGATTGGCCATGCTAAATTACCCATCGTGCCCAGTGATGTGCAGGTTAGGATTGACTGGCCATGCTGTGGTTGTTTTTGAGCGGCACACACCAGACGGGCGGAAGGGCCCTTTTTACTGTGCCACAGCCCTCTCTGATTCCACGTCCCCTCGGCTCACGGGAAATGCCAGAGATTCACAACCTCTGGGAAGGAAGGTATCCCAATGAGTTCATTCCGAAACACTCAGACCCCTCATCCAAAGACTGAGCCTTAACCTAGGCTCGCACACATGATTGGCCACAGCGAAAATCCACGGTAAAATCTCACATTTCTTGCTTGATTTAGACATAAATGCCCTGGATTTGGTTGTTACCCTTAAGTCCAAAGAGATTTTGGGTTTAGGTTTTTAACTGTCAGATGTACTCAAGTATGGAATTACAGGAGTACAGTGAAAGGTGTAAGATGTTGCTATACACAACACTATCTTAGGTACAAAGATTGAAAAGTTAATTACAGCATCCTATAGTGTGGTGTGGAGGCAGGCCACTTACTCTATCGCTTCGACACCAACCCTCCTAAGACCATCCATCCAGACCCTATGCCCCTATCCCTGTCACCCTGCACCTCCCATCGCTAATCCACCTAAACTACGCATCTTTTGGATTGTTGGAGGAAACCCATGCCGATACCAGGAAGAATGTGCAAACTCCACAGATAGTCGCTCAAGGGTGGAATTGAACCCGGTTAACACAAACGAGAAAAATAGAGAGATAAAGTTAGAAGTTAAGCAGTCTTTGATGATTCCTTCACCTATCTTGCTCTCTGGGAGACCTCTGTTGCCTGTTCTCGATGCTGCAGGCAGTTTGCTGGTCCCATGCGAGGCCACGATACTATTCCTGCTGTTGTGGAACATGCTCAGGCATCACCCACTCACATGCCAACATACCAGGCTGAGAGCCAATCACACACTGAGATACCACCACACCGGGCTGAGAGCCAATGACACACTGAGATACCACCACACCGGGCTGAGAACTAATCACATACTGAGATACCACCACACCGGGCTGAGAGCCAATGACACACTGAGATACCACCACACCGGGCTGAGAGCCAATGACACACTGAGGTACCACCACAACGGGCTGAGAGCCAATGACACACTGAGATACCACCACACCGGGCTGAGAGCCAATGACACACTGAGATACCACCACACCGGGCTGAGAACTAATCACATACTGAGATACCTCCACACCGGGCTGAGAACTAATCACATACTGAGATACCTCCACACCGGGCTGAGAACTAATCACATACTGAGATACCTCCACACCGGGCTGATAACTAATCACATACTGAGATACCTCCACACCGGGCTGAGAACTAATCACATACTGAGATACCTCCACACCGGGCTGAGAACTAATCACATACTGAGATACCCCCACACCGGGCTGAGAACTAATCACATACTGAGATACCTCCACACCGGGCTGAGAACTAATCACATACTGAGATACCTCCACACCGGGCTGAGAACTAATCACATACTGAGATACCCCCACACCGGGCTGAGAACTAATCACATACTGAGATACCCCCACACCGGGCTGAGAACTAATCACATACTGAGATACCTCCACACCGGGCTGAGAACTAATCACATACTGAGATACCTCCACACCGGGCTGAGAACTAATCACATACTGAGATACCTCCACACCGGGCTGAGAACTAATCACATACTGAGATACCCCCACACCGGGCTGAGAACTAATCACATACTGAGATACCTCCACACCGGGCTGAGAACTAATCACATACTGAGATACCTCCACACCGGGCTGAGAACTAATCACATGGTGAGATACCTCCACACCGGGCTGAGAACTAATCACATACTGAGATACCTCCACACCGGGCTGAGAACTAATCACATACTGAGATACCTCCACACCGGGCTGAGAACTAATCACATACTGAGATACCTCCACACCGGGCTGAGAACTAATCACATACTGAGATACCCCCACACCGGGCTGAGAACTAATCACATACTGAGATACCCCCACACCGGGCTGAGAACTAATCACATACTGAGATACCTCCACACCGGGCTGAGAACTAATCACATACTGAGATACCTCCACACCGGGCTGAGAACTAATCACATACTGAGATACCCCCACACCGGGCTGAGAACTAATCACATACTGAGATACCCCCACACCGGGCTGAGAACTAATCACATACTGAGATACCCCCACACCGGACTGAGAACTAATCACATACTGAGATACCTCCACACCGGGCTGAGAACTAATCACATGGTGAGATATCCCCACACCGGGCTGAGAACTAATCACATACTGAGATACCTCCACACCGGGCTGAGAACTAATCACATACTGAGATACCTCCACACCGGGCTGAGAACTAATCACATACTGAGATACCTCCACACCGGGCTGAGAACTAATCACATACTGAGATACCCCCACACCGGGCTGAGAACTAATCACATACTGAGATACCTCCACACCGGGCTGAGAACTAATCACATACTGAGATACCTCCACACCGGGCTGAGAACTAATCACATACTGAGATACCTCCACACCGGGCTGAGAACTAATCACATACTGAGATACCCCCACACCGGGCTGAGAACTAATCACATACTGAGATACCCCCACACCGGGCTGAGAACTAATCACATGGTGAGATACCCCCACACCGGGCTGAGAACTAATCACATACTGAGATACCTCCACACCGGGCTGAGAACTAATCACACACTGAGATACCCCCACACCGGGCTGAGAACTAATCACATACTGAGATACCTCCACACCGGGCTGAGAACTAATCACATACTGAGATACCCCCACACCGGGCTGAGAACTAATCACATACTGAGATACCTCCACACCGGGCTGAGAACTAATCACATACTGAGATACCCCCACACCGGGCTGAGAACTAATCACATACTGAGATACCCCCACACCGGGCTGAGAACTAATCACATACTGAGATACCCCCACACCGGGCTGAGAACTAATCACATACTGAGATACCTCCACACCGGGCTGAGAACTAATCACATACTGAGATACCTCCACACCGGGCTGAGAACTAATCACATACTGAGATACCCCCACACCGGGCTGAGAACTAATCACATACTGAGATACCCCCACACCGGGCTGAGAACTAATCACATACTGAGATACCCCCACACCGGGCTGAGAACTAATCACATACTGAGATACCCCCACACCGGGCTGAGAACTAATCACATACTGAGATACCCCCACACCGGGCTGAGAACTAATCACATGGTGAGATACCCCCACACCGGGCTGAGAACTAATCACATACTGAGATACCCCCACACCGGGCTGAGAACTAATCACATACTGAGATACCTCCACACCGGGCTGAGAACTAATCACATACTGAGATACCTCCACACTGGGCTGAGAACTAATCACATACTGAGATACCCCCACACCGGGCTGAGAACTAATCACATACTGAGATACCCCCACACCGGGCTGAGAACTAATCACATACTGAGATACCTCCACACCGGGCTGAGAACTAATCACATACTGAGATACCTCCACACCGGGCTGAGAACTAATCACATGGTGAGATACCTCCACACCGGGCTGAGAACTAATCACATGGTGAGATACCCCCACACCGGGCTGAGAACTAATCACATACTGAGATACCCCCACACCGGGCTGAGAACTAATCACATGGTGAGATACCTCCACACCGGGCTGAGAACTAATCACATGGTGAGATACCCCCACACCGGGCTGAGAACTAATCACATACTGAGATACCCCCACACCGGGCTGAGAACTAATCACATACTGAGATACCTCCACACCGGGCTGAGAACTAATCACATACTGAGATACCCCCACACCGGGCTGAGAACTAATCACATGGTGAGATACCCCCACACCGGGCTGAGAACTAATCACATACTGAGATACCCCCACACCGGACTGAGAACTAATCACATACTGAGATACCTCCACACCGGGCTGAGAACTAATCACATACTGAGATACCCCCACACCGGGCTGAGAACTAATCACATGGTGAGATACCTCCACACCGGGCTGAGAACTAATCACATACTGAGATACCTCCACACCGGGCTGAGAACTAATCACATACTGAGATACCCCCACACCGGGCTGAGAACTAATCACATACTGAGATACCCCCACACCGGGCTGAGAACTAATCACATACTGAGATACATCCACACCGGGCTGAGAACTAATCACATACTGAGATACCTCCACACCGGGCTGAGAACTAATCACATACTGAGATACCTCCACACCGGGCTGAGAACTAATCACATACTGAGATACCCCCACACCGGGCTGAGAACTAATCACATACTGAGATACCCCCACACCGGGCTGAGAACTAATCACATACTGAGATACCTCCACACCGGGCTGAGAACTAATCACATGGTGAGATACCCCCACACCGGGCTGAGAACTAATCACATACTGAGATACCTCCACACCGGGCTGAGAACTAATCACATACTGAGATACCTCCACACCGGGCTGAGAACTAATCACATACTGAGATACCCCCACACCGGGCTGAGAACTAATCACATACTGAGATACCCCCACACCGGGCTGGAACTAATCACATACTGAGATACCCCCACACCGGGCTGAGAACTAATCACATACTGAGATACCCCCACACCGGGCTGAGAACTAATCACATACTGAGATACCTCCACACCGGGCTGAGAACTAATCACATACTGAGATACCTCCACACCGGGCTGAGAACTAATCACATACTGAGATACCCCCACACCGGGCTGAGAACTAATCACATGGTGAGATACCCCCACACCGGGCTGAGAACTAATCACATACTGAGATACCCCCACACCGGGCTGAGAACTAATCACATACTGAGATACCCCCACACCGGGCTGAGAACTAATCACATACTGAGATACCCCCACACCGGGCTGAGAACTAATCACATACTGAGATACCTCCACACCGGGCTGAGAACTAATCACATACTGAGATACCCCCACACCGGGCTGAGAACTAATCACATACTGAGATACCCCCACACCGGGCTGAGAACTAATCACATACTGAGATACCCCCACACCGGGCTGAGAACTAATCACATACTGAGATACCTCCACACCGGGCTGAGAACTAATCACATACTGAGATACCCCCACACCGGGCTGAGAACTAATCACATACTGAGATACCTCCACACCGGGCTGAGAACTAATCACATACTGAGATACCCCCACACCGGGCTGAGAACTAATCACATACTGAGATACCTCCACACCGGGCTGAGAACTAATCACATGGTGAGATACCTCCACACCGGGCTGAGAACTAATCACATACTGAGATACCCCCACACCGGGCTGAGAACTAATCACATACTGAGATACCTCCACACCGGGCTGAGAACTAATCACATACTGAGATACCTCCACACCGGGCTGAGAACTAATCACATACTGAGATACCTCCACACCGGGCTGAGAACTAATCACATACTGAGATACCCCACACCGGGCTGAGAACTAATCACATGGTGAGATACCCCCACACCGGCTGAGAACTAATCACATACTGAGATACCCCCACACCGGACTGAGAACTAATCACATACTGAGATACCTCCACACCGGGCTGAGAACTAATCACATACTGAGATACATCCACACCGGGCTGAGAACTAATCACATGGTGAGATACCTCCACACCGGGCTGAGAACTAATCACATACTGAGATACCCCCACACCGGGCTGAGAACTAATCACATACTGAGATACCCCCACACCGGGCTGAGAACTAATCACATACTGAGATACCTCCACACCGGGCTGAGAACTAATCACATACTGAGATACCCTCCACACCGGGCTGAGAACTAATCACATGGTGAGATACCTCCACACCGGGCTGGGAACTAATCACATACTGAGATACCCCCACACCGGGCTGAGAACTAATCACATACTGAGATACCCCCACACCGGGCTGAGAACTAATCACATACTGAGATACCTCCACACCGGGCTGAGAACTAATCACATACTGAGATACCCCCACACCGGGCTGAGAACTAATCACATACTGAGATACCCCCACACCGGGCTGAGAACTAATCACATGTGAGATACCTCCACACCGGGCTGAGAACTAATCACATACTGAGATACCCCCACACCGGGCTGAGAACTAATCACATACTGAGATACCCCCACACCGGGCTGAGAACTAATCACATACTGAGATACCTCCACACCGGGCTGAGAACTAATCACATACTGAGATACCCCCACACCGGGCTGAGAACTAATCACATACTGAGATACCCCCACACCGGGCTGAGAACTAATCACATACTGAGATACCCCCACACCGGGCTGAGAACTAATCACATACTGAGATACCTCCACACCGGGCTGAGAACTAATCACATACTGAGATACCCCCACACCTGGGCTGAGAACTAATCACATACTGAGATACCTCCACACCGGGCTGAGAACTAATCACATACTGAGATACCCCCACACCGGGCTGAGAACTAATCACATACTGAGATACCTCCACACCGGGCTGAGAACTAATCACATACTGAGATACCCCCACACCGGGCTGAGAACTAATCACATACTGAGATACCCCCACACCGGGCTGAGAACTAATCACATACTGAGATACCCCCACACCGGGCTGAGAACTAATCACATACTGAGATACCCCCACACCGGGCTGAGAACTAATCACATACTGAGATACCTCCACACCGGGCTGAGAACTAATCACATACTGAGATACCCCCACACCGGGCTGAGAACTAATCACATGGTGAGATACCCCCACACCGGGCTGAGAACTAATCACATACTGAGATACCTCCACACCGGGCTGAGAACTAATCACATACTGAGATACCTCCACACCGGGCTGAGAACTAATCACATACTGAGATACCCCCACACCGGGCTGAGAACTAATCACATACTGAGATACCTCCACACCGGGCTGAGAACTAATCACATACTGAGATACCTCCACACCGGGCTGAGAACTAATCACATGGTGAGATACTCCACACCGGGCTGAGAACTAATCACATACTGAGATACCTCCACACCGGGCTGAGAACTAATCACATACTGAGATACCTCCACACCGGGCTGAGAACTAATCACATACTGAGATACCCCCACACCGGGCTGAGAACTAATCACATACTGAGATACCTCCACACCGGGCTGAGAACTAATCACATACTGAGATACCCCCACACCGGGCTGAGAACTAATCACATACTGAGATACCTCCACACCGGGCTGAGAACTAATCACATACTGAGATACCCCCACACCGGCTGAGAACTAATCACATACTGAGATACCCCCACACCGGGCTGAGAACTAATCACATACTGAGATACCCCCACACCGGGCTGAGAACTAATCACATACTGAGATACCTCCACACCGGGCTGAGAACTAATCACATACTGAGATACCCCCACACCGGGCTGAGAACTAATCACATACTGAGATACCCCCACACCGGGCTGAGAACTAATCACATACTGAGATACCCCCACACCGGGCTGAGAACTAATCACATACTGAGATACCTCCACACCGGGCTGAGAACTAATCACATACTGAGATACCCCCACACCGGGCTGAGAACTAATCACATGGCTGAGATACCTCCACACCGGGCTGAGAACTAATCACATACTGAGATACCTCCACACCGGGCTGAGAACTAATCACATACTGAGATACCCCCACACCGGCTGAGAACTAATCACATACTGAGATACCCCTACACCGGGCTGAGAACTAATCACATACTGAGATACCTCCACACCGGGCTGAGAACTAATCACATACTGAGATACCCCCACACCGGGCTGAGAACTAATCACATACTGAGATACCCCCACACTGGGCTGAGAACTAATCACATACTGAGATACCCCCACACCGGGCTGAGAACTAATCACATACTGAGATACCCCCACACCGGGCTGAGAACTAATCACATACTGAGATACCCCCACACCGGGCTGAGAACTAATCACATGGCTGAGATACCTCCACACCGGGCTGAGAACTAATCACATACTGAGATACCTCCACACCGGGCTGAGAACTAATCACATACTGAGATACCTCCACACCGGGCTGAGAACTAATCACATACTGAGATACCCCCACACCGGGCTGAGAACTAATCACATACTGAGATACCCCCACACCGGGCTGAGAACTAATCACATACTGAGATACCCCCACACCGGGCTGAGAACTAATCACATACTGAGATACCCCCACACCGGGCTGAGAACTAATCACATACTGAGATACCTCCACACCGGGCTGAGAACTAATCACATACTGAGATACCTCCACACCGGGCTGAGAACTAATCACATACTGAGATACCCCCACACCGGGCTGAGAACTAATCACAGACTGAGATACCTCCACACCGGGCTGAGAACTAATCACATACTGAGATACCCCCACACCGGGCTGAGAACTAATCACATACTGAGATACCTCCCACACCGGGCTGAGAACTAATCACATACTGAGATACCCCCACACCGGGCTGAGAACTAATCACATACTGAGATACCCCCACACCGGGCTGAGAACTAATCACATACTGAGATACCTCCACACCGGGCTGAGAACTAATCACATACTGAGATACCCCCACACCGGGCTGAGAACTAATCACATACTGAGATACCCCCACACCGGGCTGAGAACTAATCACATACTGAGATACCTCCACACCGGGCTGAGAACTAATCACATACTGAGATACCCCACACCGGGCTGAGAACTAATCACATACTGAGATACCCCCACACCGGGCTGAGAACTAATCACATACTGAGATACCCCACACCGGGCTGAGAACTAATCACATACTGAGATACCTCCACACCGGGCTGAGAACTGATCACATGGTGAGATACCCCCACACCGGGCTGAGAACTAATCACATACTGAGATACCTCCACACCGGGCTGAGAACTAATCACATACTGAGATACCCCCACACCGGGCTGAGAACTAATCACATACTGAGATACCTCCACACCGGGCTGAGAACTAATCACATACTGAGATACCTCCACACCGGGCTGAGAACTAATCACATACTGAGATACCCCACACCGGCTGAGAACTAATCACATGGTGAGATACCTCCACACCGGGCTGAGAACTAATCACATACTGAGATACCCCCACACCGGGCTGAGAACTAATCACATACTGAGATACCCCCACACCGGGCTGAGAACTAATCACATACTGAGATACCCCCACACCGGGCTGAGAACTAATCACATACTGAGATACCTCCACACCGGGCTGAGAACTAATCACATACTGAGATACCCCCACACCGGGGTGAGAACTAATCACATACTGAGATACCCCCACACCGGGCTGAGAACTAATCACATACTGAGATACCCCCACACCGGGCTGAGAACTAATCACATACTGAGATACCTCCACACCGGGCTGAGAACTAATACATACTGAGATACCTCCACACCGGCTGAGAACTAATCACATACTGAGATACCTCCACACCGGGCTGAGAACTAATCACATACTGAGATACCCCCACACCGGGCTGAGAACTAATCACATACTGAGATACCTCCACACCGGGCTGAGAACTAATCACATACTGAGATACCCCCACACCGGGCTGAGAACTAATCACATACTGAGATACCCCCACACCGGGCTGAGAACTAATCACATACTGAGATACCTCCACACCGGGCTGAGAACTAATCACATACTGAGATACCCCCACACCGGGCTGAGAACTAATCACATACTGAGATACCCCCACACCGGGCTGAGAACTAATCACATACTGAGATACCCCACACCGGGCTGAGAACTAATCACATACTGAGATACCCCCACACCGGGCTGAGAACTAATCACATACTGAGATACCCCCACACCGGGCTGAGAACTAATCACATACTGAGATACCCCCACACCGGGCTGAGAACTAATCACATACTGAGATACCTCCACACCGGCTGAGAACTAATCACATACTGAGATACCCCCACACCGGGCTGAGAACTAATCACATACTGAGATACCTCCACACCGGGCTGAGAACTAATCACATACTGAGATACCCCCACACCGGGCTGAGAACTAATCACATACTGAGATACCTCCACACCGGGCTGAGAACTAATCACATACTGAGATACCTCCACACCGGGCTGAGAACTAATCACATACTGAGATACCCCCACACCGGGCTGAGAACTAATCACATACTGAGATACCTCCACACCGGGCTGAGAACTAATCACATACTGAGATACCTCCACACCGGGCTGAGAACTAATCACATACTGAGATACCTCCACACCGGGCTGAGAACTAATCACATACTGAGATACCTCCACACCGGGCTGAGAACTAATCACATACTGAGATACCTCCCACACCGGGCTGAGAACTAATCACATACTGAGATACCCCCACACCGGGCTGAGAACTAATCACATACTGAGATACCCCCACACCGGGCTGAGAACTAATCACATCGTGAGATACCCCACACCGGGCTGAGAACTAATCACATACTGAGATACCCCCACACCGGGCTGAGAACTAATCACATACTGAGATACCCCCACACCGGGCTGAGAACTAATCACATACTGAGATACCTCCACACCGGCTGAGAACTAATCACATACTGAGATACCCCCCACACCGGGCTGAGAACTAATCACATACTGAGATACCCCACACCGGGCTGAGAACTAATCACATACTGAGATACCTCCACACCGGGCTGAGAACTAATCACATACTGAGATACCCCCACACCGGGCTGAGAACTAATCACATACTGAGATACCTCCACACCGGGCTGAGAACTAATCACATACTGAGATACCTCCACACCGGGCTGAGAACTAATCACATACTGAGATACCCCCACACCGGGCTGAGAACTAATCACATACTGAGATACCCCCACACCGGGCTGAGAACTAATCACATACTGAGATACCCCCACACCGGGCTGAGAACTAATCACATACTGAGATACCCCCACACCGGGCTGAGAACTAATCACATGCTGAGATACCTCCACACCGGGCTGAGAACTAATCACATACTGAGATACCTCCACACCGGGCTGAGAACTAATCACATACTGAGATACCTCCACACCGGGCTGAGAACTAATCACATACTGAGATACCCCCACACCGGGCTGAGAACTAATCACATACTGAGATACCCCCACACCGGGCTGAGAACTAATCACATACTGAGATACCCCCACACCGGGCTGAGAACTAATCACATACTGAGATACCCCCACACCGGGCTGAGAACTAATCACATACTGAGATACCTCCACACCGGGCTGAGAACTAATCACATACTGAGATACCCCCACACCGGGCTGAGAACTAATCACATACTGAGATACCCCCACACCGGGCTGAGAACTAATCACATACTGAGATACCTCCACACCGGGCTGAGAACTAATCACATACTGAGATACCCCCACACCGGGCTGAGAACTAATCACATACTGAGATACCTCCACACCGGGCTGAGAACTAATCACATACTGAGATACCCCCACACCGGGCTGAGAACTAATCACATACTGAGATACCCCCACACCGGGCTGAGAACTAATCACATGGCTGAGATACCCCCACACCGGGCTGAGAACTAATCACATAGTGAGATACCCCCACACCGGGCTGAGAACTAATCACATACTGAGATACCTCCACACCGGGCTGAGAACTAATCACATACTGAGATACCCCCACACCGGGCTGAGAACTAATCACATACTGAGATACCCCACACCGGCTGAGAACTAATCACATACTGAGATACCCCCACACCGGGCTGAGAACTAATCACATACTGAGATACCCTCCACACCGGGCTGAGAACTAATCACATACTGAGATACCCCCACACCGGGCTGAGAACTAATCACATACTGAGATACCCCCACACCGGGCTGAGAACTAATCACATACTGAGATACCTCCACACCGGGCTGAGAACTAATCACATACTGAGATACCCCACACCGGGCTGAGAACTAATCACATACTGAGATACCTCCACACCGGGCTGAGAACTAATCACATGACTGAGATACCCCACACCGGGCTGAGAACTAATCACATACTGAGATACCCCCACACCGGGCTGAGAACTAATCACATACTGAGATACCCCCACACCGGGCTGAGAACTAATCACATACTGAGATACCTCCACACCGGGCTGAGAACTAATCACATACTGAGATACCTCCACACCGGGCTGAGAACTAATCACATACTGAGATACCCCACACCGGGCTGAGAACTAATCACATACTGAGATACCTCCACACCGGGCTGAGAACTAATCACATACTGAGATACCCTCCACACCGGGCTGAGAACTAATCACATACTGAGATACCCCCACACCGGGCTGAGAACTAATCACATACTGAGATACCCCCACACCGGGCTGAGAACTAATCACATACTGAGATACCCTCCACACCGGGCTGAGAACTAATCACATACTGAGATACCTCCACACCGGGCTGAGAACTAATCACATACTGAGATACCCCCACACCGGGCTGAGAACTAATCACATACTGAGATACCTCCACACCGGGCTGAGAACTAATCACATGGCTGAGATACCCCCACACCGGGCTGAGAACTAATCACATACTGAGATACCCCCACACCGGGCTGAGAACTAATCACATACTGAGATACCTCCACACCGGGCTGAGAACTAATCACATACTGAGATACCCCCACACCGGGCTGAGAACTAATCACATACTGAGATACCTCCACACCGGGCTGAGAACTAATCACATACTGAGATACCCCCACACCGGGCTGAGAACTAATCACATACTGAGATACCCCCACACCGGGCTGAGAACTAATCACATACTGAGATACCCCCACACCCGGGCTGAGAACTAATCACATACTGAGATACCCCACACCGGGCTGAGAACTAATCACATACTGAGATACCCCCACACCGGGCTGAGAACTAATCACATACTGAGATACCCCCACACCGGGCTGAGAACTAATCACATACTGAGATACCCCCACACCGGGCTGAGAACTAATCACATACTGAGATACCCCCACACCGGGCTGAGAACTAATCACATACTGAGATACCCCCACACCGGGCTGAGAACTAATCACATACTGAGATACCTCCACACCGGGCTGAGAACTAATCACATACTGAGATACCCCACACCGGGCTGAGAACTAATCACATACTGAGATACCCTCCACACCGGGCTGAGAACTAATCACATACTGAGATACCCCACACCGGCTGAGAACTAATCACATACTGAGATACCCCCACACCGGGCTGAGAACTAATCACATACTGAGATACCCCCACACCGGGCTGAGAACTAATCACATACTGAGATACCCCCACAACCGGGCTGAGAACTAATCACATACTGAGATACCCCCACACCGGGCTGAGAACTAATCACATACTGAGATACCCCCACACCGGGCTGAGAACTAATCACATACTGAGATACCCCCACACCGGGCTGAGAACTAATCACATACTGAGATACCCCCACACCGGGCTGAGAACTAATCACATACTGAGATACCCCCACACCGGGCTGAGAACTAATCACATACTGAGATACCCCACACCGGGCTGAGAACTAATCACATACTGAGATACCCCCACACCGGGCTGAGAACTAATCACATACTGAGATACCCCCACACCGGGCTGAGAACTAATCACATACTGAGATACCCCCAACACCGGGCTGAGAACTAATCACATACTGAGATACCCCCACACCGGGCTGAGAACTAATCACATACTGAGATACCCCCACACCGGGCTGAGAACTAATCACATACTGAGATACCCCCACACCGGGCTGAGAACTAATCACATACTGAGATACCCCCACACCGGGCTGAGAACTAATCACATACTGAGATACCCCCACACCGGGCTGAGAACTAATCACATACTGAGATACCCCCACACCGGGCTGAGAACTAATCACATACTGAGATACCCCCACACCGGGCTGAGAACTAATCACATACTGAGATACCCCCACACCGGGCTGAGAACTAATCACATACTGAGATACCCCACACCGGGCTGAGAACTAATCACATACTGAGATACCCCCACACCGGGCTGAGAACTAATCACATACTGAGATACCCCCACACCGGGCTGAGAACTAATCACATACTGAGATACCCCCACACCGGGCTGAGAACTAATCACATACTGAGATACCCCACACCGGGCTGAGAACTAATCACATACTGAGATACCTCCACACCGGGCTGAGAACTAATCACATACTGAGATACCTCCACACCGGGCTGAGAACTAATCACATACTGAGATACCTCCACACCGGGCTGAGAACTAATCACATACTGAGATACCCCACACCGGGCTGAGAACTAATCACATACTGAGATACCCCCACACCGGGCTGAGAACTAATCACATACTGAGATACCCCCACACCGGGCTGAGAACTAATCACATACTGAGATACCTCCACACCGGGCTGAGAACTAATCACATACTGAGATACCTCCACACCGGGCTGAGAACTAATCACATACTGAGATACCCCCACACCGGGCTGAGAACTAATCACATACTGAGATACCCCCACACCGGGCTGAGAACTAATCACATACTGAGATACCTCCACACCGGGCTGAGAACTAATCACATACTGAGATACCCTCCACACCGGGCTGAGAACTAATCACATACTGAGATACCCCCACACCGGGCTGAGAACTAATCACATACTGAGATACCCCACACCGGGCTGAGAACTAATCACATACTGAGATACCCCCACACCGGGCTGAGAACTAATCACATACTGAGATACCCCCACACCGGGCTGAGAACTAATCACATACTGAGATACCCCCACACCGGGCTGAGAACTAATCACATACTGAGATACCCCCACACCGGGCTGAGAACTAATCACATACAGAGATACCCCCACACCGGGCTGAGAACTAATCACATACTGAGATACCCCACACACCGGGCTGAGAACTAATCACATACTGAGATACCCCCACACCGGGCTGAGAACTAATCACATACTGAGATACCCCCACACCGGGCTGAGAACTAATCACATACTGAGATACCCCCACACCGGGCTGAGAACTAATCACATACTGAGATACCCCACACCGGGCTGAGAACTAATCACATACTGAGATACCCCCACACGGGCTGAGAACTAATCACATACTGAGATACCCCCACACCGGGCTGAGAACTAATCACATACTGAGATACCCCCACACCGGGCTGAGAACTAATCACATACTGAGATACCCCCACACCGGGCTGAGAACTAATCACATACTGAGATACCTCCACACCGGGCTGAGAACTAATCACATACTTGAGATACCCCCACACCGGGTCTGAGAACTAATCACATACTGAGATACCCTCCACACCGGGCCTGAGAACTAATCACATACTGAGATACCTCCACACCGGGCTGAGAACTAATCACATCCTGAGATACCCCACACCGGGCTGAGAACTAATCACATACTGAGATACCACCCACGACCGGGCCTGAGAACTAATCACATACTGAGATACCTCCACACCGGGCTGAGAACTAATCACATACTGAGATACCTCCCACCACCTGGGCTGAGAACTGAATCTCATACTGAGATAC
>NC_092774.1:20369041-20371541 GCF_047496795.1 Chiloscyllium punctatum
CCTGTTCTCTCTCTCTCTCTCACACACACTATCTGTCTCTCCAATCCCTCACTCTCTCCTGTTCTCTCTCTCTCTCTCCCACACGATCTGTCTCTCCAATCCCACACTCTCTCCTGTTCTCTCTCTCTCTCTCTCTCTCACACTATCTCTCTCTCCAATCCCTCACTCTCTCCTGTTCTCTCTCTCTCTCTCTCTTTCACACACTATCTGTCTCTCCAATCCCTCACTCTCTCTCTGTTCTCTCTCTCTCTCTCTTTCACACACTATCTGTCTCTCCAATCCCTCACTCTCTCCTGTTCTCTCTCTCTCTCTCTCTTTCACACACTATCTGTCTCTCCTATCCCTCACTCTCTCCTGTTCTCTCTCTCTCTCTCTCTCACACTATCTGTCTCTCCAATCCCTCACTCTCTCCTGTTCTCTCTCTCTCTCTCTTTCACACACTATCTGTCTCTCCAGTCCCTCACTCTCTCCTGTTCTCTCTCTCACACACACACACACTATCTGTCTCTCCAATCCCTCACTCTCTCCTGTTCTCTCTCTCTCTCTTTCACACACTATCTGTCTCTCCAATCCCTCACTCTCTCTCCTGTTCTCTCTCTCTCTCTTTCACACACTATCTCTCTCTCCAATCCCTCACTCTCTCCTGTTCTCTCTCTCTCTCTCTTTTCACACACTATCTGTCTCTCCAATCCCACATTCTCTCCTGTTCTCTCTCTCTCTCTCTCTCTTTCACACACGATCTGTCTCTCTAATCGCTCACTCTCTCCTGTTCTCTCTCTCTCTTTCACACACTATCTGTCTCTCCAATCCCTCACTCTCTCCTGTTCTCTCTCTCTCTGTTTCACACACTATCTGTCTCTCCAATCCCTCACTCTCTCCTGATCTCTCTCTCTCTCTGTTTCACACACTATCTGTCTCTCCAATCCCTCACTCTCTCCTGTTCTCTCTCTCTCTCTCTCTCTCTCACACACTATCTGTCTCTCCAATCCCTCACTCTCTCCTGTTCTCTTCTCTCTCTCTTTCACACACTATCTGTCTCTCCTATCCCTCACTCTCTCCTGTTCTCTCTCTCTCTCTCTCTCTCACACTATCTGTCTCTCCAATCCCTCACTCTCTCCTGTTCTCTCTCTCTCTCTTTCACACACTATCTGTCTCTCCAGTCCCTCACTCTCTCCTGTTCTCTCTCTCACACACACACACACTATCTGTCTCTCCAATCCCTCACTCTCTCCTGTTCTCTCTCTCTCTCTTTCACACACTATCTGTCTCTCCAATCCCTCACTCTCTCCTGTTCTCTCTCTCTCTCTTTCACACACTATCTCTCTCTCCAATCCCTCACTCTCTCCTGTTCTCTCTCTCTCTCTCTTTCACACACTATCTGTCTCTCCAATCCCACATTCTCTCCTGTTCTCTCTCTCTCTCTCTCTCTTTCACACACGATCTGTCTCTCTAATCGCTCACTCTCTCCTGTTCTCTCTCTCTCTTTCACACACTATCTGTCTCTCCAATCCCTCACTCTCTCCTGTTCTCTCTCTCTCTGTTTCACACACTATCTGTCTCTCCAATCCCTCACTCTCTCCTGATCTCTCTCTCTCTCTGTTTCACACACTATCTGTCTCTCCAATCCCTCACTCTCTCCTGTTCTCTCTCTCTCTCTCTCTCTCTCTCACACACTATCTGTCTCTCCATTCCCTCACTCTCTCCTGTTCTCTCTCTCTCTTTCACACACTATCTGTCTCTCCAATCCCTCAATCTCTCCTGTTCTCTCTCTCTCTCTCTCTCACACTATCTGTCTCTCCAATCCCTCACTCTCTCCTGTTCTCTCTCTCTCTCTCTCTCTCACACTATCTGTCTCTCCAATCCCTCACTCTCTCCTGTTCTCTCTCTCTCTCTCTTTCACACACTATCTGTCTCTCCAATCCCTCACTCTCTCCTGTTCTCTCTCTCTCTCTTTCACACACTATCTGTCTCTCCAATCCCTCACTCTCTCCTGTTCTCTCTCTCTCACACACACTATCTGTCTCTCCAATCCCTCACTCTCTCCTGTTCTCTCTCTCTCTCTCTCACACTATCTGTCTCTTCAATCCCTCACTCTCTCCTGTTCTCTCTCTCTCTCACACTATCTGTCTCTCCAATCCCTCACTCTCTCCTGTTCTCTCTTTCTCTCTCTTTCACACACTATCTGTCTCTCTCAATCCCTCACTCTCTCCTGTTCTCTCTCTCTCTGTTTCACACACTATCTGTCTCTCCAATCCCTCACTCTCTCCTGTTCTCTCTCTCTCTCTCTCTCTCTTTCACACACTATCTGTCTCTCCAATCCCTCACTCTCTCCTGTTCTCTCTCTCTCTCTCTCTCACACACTATCTGTCTCTCCAATCCCTCACTCTCTCCTGTTCTCTCTCTGTCCCGGAGGGACAGACTGAGATAGAGGGGAGAGAGGGAGAGTGACAGGCGTAGCGAGGGAGAGGGAATGAGAGTGAGAAGGAGAGAGAGAGAGTTG
>NC_092774.1:20374041-20405007 GCF_047496795.1 Chiloscyllium punctatum
GTGTGTGTGTGAATGTGAGTGTGTGAGAGAGCGTGTGTGAGTGAGAGTGTGTGTGACTGTATACATGTGAAGGGAGAGTCAGTGAGTGTGACAGTGTGTGTGAGTGTATCTGTATGATAGTGTGTGAGTGTGTGTATGTGAGTGTGACTGTGTGAGTGTTTGAGAATGTGTGTGTGTGAGTGAGAGTGTGTATGAGTGTGTGAGTGTGTCTGTGTGATACTGTCTGTGAATGTGTGTATGTGTGTAAGTGTATGAGTGTGAGAGTGTGTCCGAGTGTGTGTGTGTGTTTGTGTGTGTGTGAAAGTCTGCGTGAGCATGTGTGAGTATGACTGTGGGTGTGTGTCTGTGAATGTGTGTGTGTCTGTGTCAGTGTCTGAGTGTGTGTGTGAGTGTATCTGTATATGAGTGTGTGTATCTGTGTCTGCGTGCGTGACAGAGAGAGAGTGTGTGTGTGTGAGAGAGAGGGACAGTGTGTGTGAGAGAGAGGGACAGTGTGTGTGTGAGAGAGAGAGGGACAGTGTGTGTGTGTGAGAGAGAGGGACAGTGTGTGTGAGAGAGAGAGACTGTGTGTGTGTGAGAGAGAGAGGGACAGTGTGTGTGTGAGAGAGAGAGGGACAGTGTGTGTGAGAGAGAGAGAGGGGACAGTGTGTGTGTGTGTGAGAGAGGGACAGTGTGTGTGTGTGTGAGAGAGGGACAGTGTGTGTGTGTGAGAGAGAGAGAGGGACAGTGTGTGTGAATGAGAGAGAGGGACAGTGTGTGTGTGAGAGAGAGAGGGACAGTGTGTGTGTGAGAGAGAGAGAGGGACAGTGTGTGTGTGAGAGAGAGAGGGACAGTGTGTGTGTGTGTGAGAGAGGGACAGTGTGTGTGTGTGAGGAAGGGGGACAGTGTGTGTGTGTGAGAGAGAGAGGGACAGTGTGTGTGTGAGAGAGGGACAGTGTGTGTGTGTGAGAGAGAGAGAGGGACAGTGTGTGTGTGAGAGAGGGACAGTGTGTGTGTGTGAGAGAGAGAGAGGGACAGTGTGTGTGTGAGAGAGAGAGAGGGACAGTGTGTATGTGAGAGAGAGAGGGACAGTGTGTGTGTGAGAGAGAGAGAGAGGGACAGTGTGTGTGTGAGAGAGGGACAGTGTGTGTGTGAGAGAGGGACAGTGTGTGTGTGAGAGAGAGAGGGGACAGTGTGTGTGTGAGAGAGAGAGGGACAGTGTGTGTGTGTGAGAGAGGGACAGTGTGTGTGTGAGAGAGAGAGGGACAGTGTGTGTGTGAGAGAGAGAGAGAGGGACAGTGTGTGTGTGTGAGAGAGGGACAGTGTGTGTGTGTGTGAGAGGATATACCCCACACCCCTCACTGTAACACTCTCTGATATACCCCACACCCCTCACTGTAACACACCCTGATATACCCCACACCCCTCACTGTAACCCTCTCTGATATACCCCACACCCCTCACTGTAACACTCTCTGATATACCCCACACCCCTCACTGTAACACACCCTGATATACCCCACACCCCTCACTGTAACACACCCTGATATTCCCCACACCCCTCACTGTAACACACCCTGATATACCCCACACCCCTCACTGTAACACACTCTGATATACCCCACACCCCACACTGTAACACACTCTGATATACCCCACACCCCTCACTGTAACACACCCTGATATACCCCACACCCCTCACTGTAACACACTCTGATATACCCCACACCCCTCACTGTAACACTCTCTGATATACCCCACACCCCTCACTGTAACACACCCTGATATACCCCACACCCCTCACTGTAACACACCCTGATATACCCCACACCCCTCACTGTAACACACCCTGATATACCCCACACCCCTCACAGTAACACTCTCTGATATGCCCCACACCCCTCACTGTAACACTCTCTGATATACCCCACACCCCTCACTGTAACACACCCTGATATACCCCACACCCCTCAATGTAACGCACTCTGATATACCACACACCCCTCACTGTAACACACCCTGATATACCCCACACCCCTCACTGTAACACTCTCTGATATACCACACACCCCTCACTGTAACACTCTCTGATATACCCCACACCCCTCACTGTAACACACCCTGATATACCCCACACCCCTCACTGTAACACACCCTGATATACCCCACACCCCTCACTGTAACACAATCTGATATACCCCACACCCCTCACTGTAACACACCCTGATATACCCCACACCCCTCACTGTAACACACCCTGATATACCCCACACCCCTCACTGTAACACTCTCTGATATACCCCACACCCCTCACTGTAACACACTCTGATATACCCCACACCCCTCACTGTAACACTCTCTGATATAGCCCACACCCCTCACTGTAACACTCTCTGATATACCCCACACCCCTCACTGTAACACACCCTGATATACCCCACACCCCTCACTGTAACACTCTCTGATATAGCCCACACCCCTCACTGTAACACTCTCTGATATATCCCACACCCCTCACTGTAACACACCCTGATATACCCCACACCCCTCTCTGTAACACACTCTGATATACCCCACACCCCTCACTATAACACACCCTGATATATCCCACACCCCTCACTATAACACTCTCTGATATACCCCACACCCCTCACTGTAACACTCTCTGATATACCCCACACCCCTCACTGTAACACACCCTGATATACCCCACAGCCCTCACTGTAACACACACTGATATACCTCACACCCCTCACTGTAACACACCCTGATATACCCCACACCCCTCACTGTAACACACTCTGATATACCCCACACCCCTCACTGTAACACTCTCTGATATACCCCACACCCCTCACTGTAACACACTCTGATATACCCCACACCCCTCACTGTAACACTCTCTGATATACCCCACACCCCTCACTGTAACACACCCTGATATACCCCACACCCCTCACTGTAACACACTCTGATATACCCCACACCCCTCACTGTAACACTCTCTGATATACCCCACACCCCTCACTGTAACACACTCTGATATACCCCACACCCCTCACTGTAACACACCCTGATATACCCCACACCCCTCACTGTAACACACCCTGATATACCCCACAGCCCTCACTGTAACACTCTCTGTTATACCCCACACCCCTCTCTGTAACACACTCTGATATACCCCACACCCCTCACTGTAACACACCCTGATATACCCCACACCCCTCACTGTAACACTCTCTGATATACCCCACACCCCTCACTGTAACACACCCTGATATACCCCACACCCCTCACTGTAACACTCTCTGATATACCCCACACCCCTCACTGTAACACACCCTGATATACCCCACACCCCTCACTGTAACACTCTCTGATATACCCCACACCCCTCACTGTAACACACCCTGATATACCCCACACCCCTCACTGTAACACACCCTGATATACCCCACAACCTTCACTGTAACACACCCTGATATACCCCACACCCCTCACTGTAACACTCTCTGATATACCTCACACCCCTCACTGTATCACTCTCTGATATACCCCACACCCCTCACTGTAACACACCCTGATATACCCCACACCCCTCACTGTAACACACCCTGATATACCCCACACCCCTCACTGTAACACTCTCTGATATACCCCACACCCCTCACTGTAACACACTCTGATATACCCCACACCCCCCTCACTGTAACACACCTGATATACCCCTCACCCCTCACTGTAACGCTCTCTGATATACCCCACACCCCTCACTGTAACACACTCTGATATACCCCACACCCCTCACTGTAACACACTCTGATATACCCCACACCCCCCTCACTGTAACACTCTCTGATATACCCCACACCCCTCACTGTAACACACTCTGATATACCCCACACCCCCCTCACTGTAACACACCTGATATACCCCTCACCCCTCACTGTAACGCTCTCTGATATACCCCACACCCCTCACTGTAACACTCTCTGATATACCCCACACCCCTCAGTGTAACACACCCTGATATACCCCACACCCCTCACTGTAACACACCCAGATATACCCCACACCCCTCACTGTAACACACCCTGATATACCCCACACCCCTCACTGTAACACCCTCTGATATACCCCACACCCCTCACTGTAACACTCTCTGATATACCCTACACCCCTCACTGTAACACCCTCTGATATACCCCACACCCCTCACTGTAACACTCTCTGATATACCCCACACCCCTCACTGTAATACACCCTGATATACCCCACACCCCTCACTGTAACACTCTCTGATATACCCCACACCCCTCACTGTAACACACCCAGATATACCCCACACCCCTCACTGTAACCCTCTCTGATATACCCTACACCCCTCACTGTAACACCCTCTGATATACCCCACACCCCTCACTGTAACACACCCTGATATACCCCACACCCCTCACTGTAACCCTCTCTGATATACCCTACACCCCTCACTGTAACACCCTCTGATATACCCCACACCCCTCACTGTAACACTCTCTGATATACCCCACACCCCTCACTGTAACACTCTCTGATATACCCCACACCCCTCACTGTAATACACCCTGATATACCCCACACCCCTCACTGTAACACACCCTGATATACCCCACACCCTTCACTGTAACACTCTCTGATATACCCCACACCCCTCACTGTAATACACCCTGATATACCCCACACCCCCCTCACTGTAACACACCTGATATACCCCTCACTGTAACGCTCTCTGATATACCCCACACCCCTCACTGTAACACTCTCTGATATACCCCACACCCCTCAGTGTAAGACACCCTGATATACCCCACACCCCTCACTGTAACACACCCAGATATACCCCACACCCCTCACTGTAACACACCCTGATATACCCCACACCCCTCACTGTAACACCCTCTGATATACCCCACACCCCTCACTGTAACACTCTCTGATATACCCTACACCCCTCACTGTAACACCCTCTGATATACCCCACACCCCTCACTGTAACACTCTCTGATATACCCCACACCCCTCACTGTAACACTCTCTGATCTACCCCACACCCCTCACTGTAATACACCCTGATATACCCCACACCCCTCACTGTAACACTCTCTGAAATACCCCACACCCCTCACTGTAACACACCCTGATATACCCCACACCCCTCACTGTAATACACCCTGATATACCCCACACCCCTCACTGTAACACGCTCTGATATACCCCACACCCCTCACTGTAACACACCCTGATATACCCCCCACATTCGTCACTGTAACACACCCTGATATACCCCACACCCCTCACTGTAACACTCTCTGATATACCCCACACCCCTCACTGTAACACTCTCTGATATACCCCTCACCCCTCTCTCTAACCCTCTCTGATATACCCCACACCCCTCACTGTAACTCTGTCTGATATACCCCACACCCCTCACAGTAACACTCTCTGATATACCCCACACCCCTCACTGTAACACTCTCTGATATACCCCACACCCCTCACTGTAACACACTCTGATATACCCCACACCCCTCACTGTAACACTCTCTGATATACCCCACACCCCTCACTGTAACACACCCTGATATACCCCACACCCCTCACTGTAACACACCCAGATATACCCCACACCCCTCACTGTAACACACCCTGATATACCCCACACCCCTCACTGTAACACACCCTGATATACCCCACACCCCTCACTGTAACACACCCTGATATACCCCACACCCCTCACTGTAACACACCCTGATATACCCCCCACACTCCTCACTGTAACACATCCTGATATACCCCACACCCCTCACTGTAACACACTCTGATATACCCCACACCCCTCACTGTAACACACTCTGATATACCTCACACCCCTCACTGTAACACTCTCTGATATACCTTTCACCCCTCTCTCTAACCCTCTCTGATATACCCCACACCCCTCACTGTCACACTGTCTGATATACCCCACACCCCTCACTGTAACACACTCTGATATACCCCACACCCCTCACTGTAACACACCCTGATATACCCCACACCCCTCACTGTAACACACCCTGATATACCCCACACCCCTCACTGTAACACTCTCTGATATACCCCACACCCCTCACTGTAACACACCCTGATATACCCCACACCCCTCACTGTAACACTCTCTGATATACCCCACACCCCTCACTGTAACACTCTCTGATATACCCCACACCCCTCACTGTAACACTCTCTGATATACCCCACACCCCTCACTGTAACACACCCTGATATACCCCACACCCCTCACTGTAACACTCTCTGATATACCCCACACCCCTCACTGTAACACTCTCTGATATACCCCACACCCCTCACTGTAACACTCTCTGTTATACCCCACACCCCTCACTGTAACACTCTCTGATATACCCCACACCCCTCACTGTAACACACCCTGATATACCCCACACCCCTCACCGTAACACTCTCTGATATACCCCACACCCCTCACAGTAACACTCTCTGATATACCCCACACCCCTCACTGTAACACTCTCTGATATACCCCACACCCCTCACTGTAACACACTCTGATATACCCCACACCCCTCACTGTAACACACTCTGATATACCGCACACCCCTCACTGTAACACTCTCTGATATACCCCACACCCCTCACTGTAACACTCTCTGATATATCCCACACCCCTCACTGTAACACACCCTGATATACCCCACACCCCTCACTGTAACACACTCTGATATACCCCACACCCCTCACTGTAACACACTCTGATATACCTCACACCCCTCACTGTAACACTCTCTGATATACCTTTCACCCCTCTCTCTAACCCTCTCTGATATACCCCACACCCCTCACTGTAACACTCTCTGATATACCCCACACCCCTCACTGTAACACTCTCTGATATACCCCACACCCCTCACTGTAACACACCCTGATATACCCCACACCCCTCACTGTAATACACCCTGATATACCCCACACCCCTCACTGTAACACTCTCTGATATACCCCACACTCCTCACTGTAACACACTCTGATATACCCCACACCCCCCTCACTGTAACACACTCTGATATACCCCACACCCCTCACTGTAACACACCCTGATATAGCCCACACCCCTCACTGTAACACTCTCTGATATAGCCCACACCCCTCACTGTAACACTCTCTGATATACCCCACACCCCTCACTGTAACACACCCTGATATACCCCACACCCCTCTCTGTAACACACTCTGATATACCCCACACCCCTCACTGTAACACACCCTGATATACCCCACACCCCTCACTGTAACACTCTCTGATATAGCCCACACCCCTCACTGTAACACTCTCTGATATAGCCCACACCCCTCACTGTAACACTCTCTGATATACCCCACACCCCTCACTGTAACACTCTCTGATATACCCCACACTCCTCACTGTAACACACTCTGATATACCCCACACCCCTCACTGTAACACACCCTGATATACCCCACACCCCTCTCTGTAACACACCCTGATATACCCCACACCCCTCACTGTAACACTCTCTGATATAGCCCACACCCCTCACTGTAACACTCTCTGATATACCCCACACCCCTCACTGTAACACACCCTGATATACCCCACACCCCTCTCTGTAACACACTCTGATATACCCCACACCCCTCACTGTAACACACCCTGATATATCCCACACCCCTCACTGTAACACTCTCTGATATACCCCACACCCCTCACTGTAACACTCTCTGATATACCCCACACCCCTCACTGTAACACACCCTGATATACCCCACACCCCTCACTGTAACACACCCTGATATACCCCACACCCCTCACTGAAACACACCCTGATATACCCCACACCCCTCACTGTAACACTCTCTGATATACCTCACACCCCTCACTGTATCACTCTCTGATATACCCCACACCCCTCACTGTAACACACCCTGATATACCCCACACCCCTCACTGTAACACACCCTGATAAACCCCACACCCCTCACTGTAACACTCTCTGATATACCCCACACTCCTCACTGTAACACACTCTGATATACCCCACACCCCCCTCACTGTAACACACTCTGATATACCCCACACCCCTCACTGTAACACACCCTGATATACCCCACACCCCTCACTGTAACACACCCTGATATACTCCACACCCCTCACTGTAACACACCCTGATATACCCCACACCCCTCACTGTAACACTCTCTGATATACCCCACACCCCCCTCACTGTAACACACTCTGATATACCCCACACCCCTCACTGTAACACACCCTGATATACCCCACACCCCTCACTGTAACACACCCTGATATACCCCACACCCCTCACTGTAACACACCCTGATATACCCCACACCCCTCACTGTAACACACCCTGATATACTCCACACCCCTCACTGTAACACACCCTGATATACCCCACACCCCTCACTGTAACACACTCTGATATACCCCACACCCCTCACTGTAACACTCTCTGATATACCCCACACTCCTCACTGTAACACACTCTGATATACCCCACACCCCTCACTGTAACACACCCTGATATACCCCACACCCCTCACTGTAACACTCTCTGATATACCCCACACCCCTCACTGTAACACACCCTGATATACCCCACACCCCTCACTGTAACACACCCTGATATACCCCACACCCCTCACTGTAACACACCCTGATATACCCCACACCCCTCACAGTAACACTCTCTGATATGCCCCACACCCCTCACTGTAACACTCTCTGATATACCCCACACCCCTCACTGTAACACACCCTGATATACCCCACACCCCTCACTGTAACGCACTCTGATATACCACACACCCCTCACTGTAACACACCCTGATATACCCCACACCCCTCACTGTAACACTCTCTGATATACCACACACCCCTCACTGTAACACTCTCTGATATACCCCACACCCCTCACTGTAACACACCCTGATATACCCCACACCCCTCACTGTAACACACCCTGATATACCCCACACCCCTCACCGTAACACACCCTGATATACCCCACACCCCTCACTGTAACACTCTCTGATATACCGCACACCCCTGACTGTAACACACCCTGATATACCCCACACCCCTCACCGTAACACACCTTGATATACCCCACACCCCTCACTGAAACACACCCTGATATACCCCACACCTCTCACTGTAACACTCTCTGATATAGCCCACACCCCTCACTGTAACACTCTCTGATATACCCCACACCCCTCACTGTAACACTCTCTGATATACCCCACACCCCTCACTGTAACACACCCTGATATACCCCACACCCCTCACTGTAACACACCCTGATATACCCCACACCCCTCACTGTAACACACTCTGATATACCCCACACCCCTCACTGTAAAACACCCTGATATACCCCACACCCCTCACTGTAACACTCTGATATACCCCACACCCCTCACTGTAACACACCGTGATATACCCCACAACCCTCACTGTAACACACCCTGATATACCCCACACCCCTCACTGTAACACTCTCTGATATACCCCACACCCCTGACTGTAATACTCTCTGATATACCCCACACCCCTCACCGTAACACACCTTGATATACCCCACACCCCTCACTGAAACACTCTCTGATATACCCCACACCCCTCACTGTAACACTCGCTGATATACCCCACACCCCTCACTGTAACACTCTCTGATATACCCCACACCCCTCACTGTAACACACCCTGATATACCCCACACCCCTCACTGTAACACAATCTGATATACCCCACACCCCTCACTGTAACACACCCTGATATACCCCACACCCCTCACTGTAACACACCCTGATATACCCCACACCCCTCACTGTAACACACTCTGATATACCCCACACCCCTCACTGTAACACACCCTGATATACCCCACACCCCTCAATGTAACACTCTCTGATATACCCCACACCCCTCACTGTAACACACTCTGATATACCCCACACCCCTCACTGTAACACTCTCTGATATAGCCCACACCCCTCACTGTAACACTCTCTGATATACCCCACACCCCTCACTGTAACACACCCTGATATACCCCACACCCCTCACTGTAACACACCCTGATATATCCCACACCCCTCACTGTAACACTCTCTGATATACCCCACACCCCTCACTGTAACACTCTCTGATATACCCCACACCCCTCACTGTAACACACCCTGATATACCCCACAGCCCTCACTGTAACACACCCTGATATACCCCACACCCCTCACTGTAACACACCCTGATATACCCCACACCCCTCACTGTAACACACCCTGATATACCCCACACCCCTCACAGTAACACTCTCTGATATGCCCCACACCCCTCACTGTAACACTCTCTGATATACCCCACACCCCTCACTGTAACACACCCTGATATACCCCACACCCCTCACTGTAACGCACTCTGATATACCACACACCCCTCACTGTAACACACTCTGATATACCCCACACCCCTCACTGTAACACTCTCTGATATACCCCACACCCCTCACTGTAACACACTCTGATATACCCCACACCCCTCACTGTAACACACTCTGATATACCACACACCCCTCACTGTAACACACCCTGATATACCCCACACCCCTCACTGTAGCACTCTCTGATATACCCCACACCCCTCACTGTAACACTCTCTGATATACCCCACACCCCTCACTGTAGCACTCTCTGATATACCCCACACCCCTCACTGTAACACACCCTGATATACCCCACACCCCTCACTGTAACACACCCTGATATACCCCACACCCCTCACTGTAACACTCTCTGATATACCACACACCCCTCACTGTAACACTCTCTGATATACCCCACACCCCTCACTGTAACACACCCTGATATACCCCACACCCCTCACTGTAACACTCTCTGATATACCACACACCCCTCACTGTAACACTCTCTGATATACCTCACAACCCTCACTGTATCACTCTCTGATATACCCCACACCCCTCACTGTAACACACCCTGATATACCCCACACCCCTCACTGTAACACTCACTGATATACCCCACACCCCTGACTGTAACACACCCTGATATACCCCACACCCCTCACCGTAACACACCTTGATATACCCCACACCCCTCACTGAAACACACCCTGATATACCCCACACCCCTCACTGTAACACTCTCTGATATAGCCCACACCCCTCACTGTAACACTCTCTGATATACCCCACACCCCTCACTGTAACACTCTCTGATATACCCCACACCCCTCACTGTAACACACCCTGATATACCCCACACCCCTCACTGTAACACACCCTGATATACCCCACACCCCTCACTGTAACACACCCTGATATACCCCACACCCCTCACTGTAACACACTCTGATATACCCCACACCCCTCACTGTAACACTCTCTGATATACCCCACACCCCTCACTGTAACACACCCTGATATACCCCACACCCCTCACTGTAACACACCCTGATATACCCCACACCCCTCACTGTAACACTCTCTGATATACCCCACACCCCTCACTGTAACACACTCTGATATACCCCACACCCCTCACTGTAACACTCTCTGATATACCCCACACCCCTCACTGTAACACACCCTGATATACCCCACACCCCTCACTGTAACACACTCTGATATACCCCACACCCCTCACTGTAACACACCCTGATATACCCCACAGCCCTCACTGTAACACTCTCTGTTATACCCCACACCCCTCTCTGTAACACACTCTGATATACCCCACACCCCTCACTATAACACACCCTGATATACCCCACACCCCTCACTGTAACACTCTCTGATATACCCCACACCCCTCACTGTAACACACCCTGATATACCCCACACCCCTCACTGTAACACTCTCTGATATACCCCACACCCCTCACTGTAACACACCCTGATATACCCCACACCCCTCACTGTAACACTCTCTGATATACCCCACACCCCTCACTGTAACACACCCTGATATACCCCACACCCCTCACTGTAACACACCCTGATATACCCCACAACCTTCACTGTAACACACGCTGATATACCCCACACCCCTCACTGTAACACTCTCTGATATACCTCACAACCCTCACTGTATCACTCTCTGATATACCCCACACCCCTCACTGTAACACCCTGATATACCCCACACCCCTCACTGTAACACACCCTGATATACCCCACACCGCTCACTGTAACAGTCTCTGATATACCCCACACCCCTCACTGTAACACACTCTGATATACCCCACACCCCCCTCACTGTAACACACCTGATATACCCCTCACCCCTCACTGTAACGCTATCTGATATACCCCACACCCCTCACTGTAACACACTCTGATATACCCCACACCCCTCACTGTAACACACTCTGATATACCCCACACCCCCCTCACTGTAACACTCTCTGATATACCCCACACCCCTCACTGTAACACACTCTGATATACCCCACACCCCCCTCACTGTAACACACCTGATATACCCCTCACCCCTCACTGTAACGCTCTCTGATATACCCCACACCCCTCACTGTAACACTCTCTGATATACCCCACACCCCTCAGTGTAACACACCCTGATATACCCCACACCCCTCACTGTAACACACCCAGATATGCCCCACACCCCTCACTGTAACACACCCTGATATACCCCACACCCCTCACTGTAACACCCTCTGATATACCCCACACCCCTCACTGTAACGCACCCTGATATACCCCACACCCCTCACTGTAACACACTCTGATATACCCCACACCCCTCACTGTAACACACCCTGATATACCCCACACCCCTCACTGTAACCCTCTCTGATATACCCTACACCCCTCACTGTAACACCCTCTGATATACCCCACACCCCTCACTGTTACACTCTCTGATATACCCCACACCCCTCACTGTAATACACCCTGATATACCCCACACCCCTCACTGTAACCCTCTCTGATATACCCTACACCCCTCACTGTAACACCCTCTGATATACCCCACACCCCTCACTGTAACACACCCTGATATACCCCACACCCCTCACTGTAACCCTCTCTGATATACCCTACACCCCTCACTGTAACACCCTCTGATATACCCCACACCCCTCACTGTAACACTCTCTGATATACCCCACACCCCTCACTGTAACACTCTCTGATATACCCCACACCCCTCACTGTAATACACCCTGATATACCCCACACCCCTCACTGTAACACACCCTGATATACCCCACACCCTTCACTGTAACACTCTCTGATATACCCCACACCCCTCACTGTAATACACCCTGATATACCCCACACCCCTCACTGTAACACCCTCTGATATACCCCACACCCCTCACTGTAACACTCTCTGATATACCCCACACCCCTCACTGTAACACTCTCTGATCTACCCCACACCCCTCACTGTAATACACCCTGATATACCCCACACCCCTCACTGTAACACTCTCTGAAATACCCCACACCCCTCACTGTAACACACCCTGATATACCCCACACCCCTCACTGTAATACACCCTGATATACCCCACACCCCTCACTGTAAAACGCTCTGATATACCCCACACCCCTCACTGTAACACACCCTGATATACCCCCCACATTCGTCACTGTAACACACCCTGATATACCCCACACCCCTCACTGTAACACACTCTGATATACCCCACACCCCTCACTGTAACACTCTCTGATATACCCCTCACCCCTCTCTCTAACCCTCTCTGATATACCCCACACCCCTCACTGTAACTCTGTCTGATATACCCCACACCCCTCACAGTAACACTCTCTGATATACCCCACACCCCTCACTGTAACACTCTCTGATATACCCCACACCCCTCACTGTAACACACCCTGATATACCCCCCACACTCCTCACTGTAACACACCCTGATATACCCCACACCCCTCACTGTAACACACTCTGATATACCCCACACCCCTCACTGTAACACACTCTGATATACCTCACACCCCTCACTGTAACACTCTCTGATATACCTTTCACCCCTCTCTCTAACCCTCTCTGATATACCCCACACCCCTCACTGTAACACACCCTGATATACCCCACACCCCTCACTGTAACACACCCAGATATACCCCACACCCCTCACTGTAACACACCCTGATATACCCCACACCCCTCACTGTAACACACCCTGATATACCCCACACCCCTCACTGTAACACACCCTGATATAGCCCACACCCCTCACTGTAACACACTCTGATATACCCCACACCCCTCACTGTAACACACTCTGATATACCTCACACCCCTCACTGTAACACTCTCTGATATACCTTTCACCCCTCTCTCTAACCCTCTCTGATATACCCCACACCCCTCACTGTCACACTGTCTGATATACCCCACACCCCTCACTGTAACACACTCTGATATACCCCACACCCCTCACTGTAACACACCCTGATATACCCCACACCCCTCACTGTAACACACCCTGATATACCCCATACCCCTCACTGTAACACTCTCTGATATACCCCACACCCCTCACTGTAACACACCCTGATATACCCCACACCCCTCACTGTAACACTCTCTGATATACCCCACACCCCTCACTGTAACACTCTCTGATATACCCCACACCCCTCACTGTAACACACCCTGATATACCCCACACCCCTCACTGTAACACACCCTGATATACCCCACACCCCTCACTGTAACTCTCTCTGATATACCCCACACCCCTCACTGTAACACACCCTGATATACCCCACACCCCTCACTGTAACACTCTCTGATATACCCCACACCCCTCACTGTAACACTCTCTGATATACCCCACACCCCTCACTGTAACACTCTCTGTTATACCCCACACCCCTCACTGTAACACTCTCTGATATACCCCACACCCCTCACTGTAACACACCCTGATATACCCCACACCCCTCACCGTAACACTCTCTGATATACCCCACACCCCTCACTGTAACACACCCTGATATACCCCACACCCCTCACTGTAACACACCCTGATATACCCCACACCCCTCACTGTAACACACTCTGATATACCCCACACCCCTCACTGTAACACACCCTGATATACCCCACACCCCTCAATGTAACACTCTCTGATATACCCCACACCCCTCACTGTAACACACTCTGATATACCCCACACCCCTCACTGTAACACTCTCTGATATAGCCCACACCCCTCACTGTAACACTCTCTGATATACCCCACACCCCTCACTGTAACGCACCCTGATATACCCCACACCCCTCTCTGTAACACACCCTGATATACCCCACACCCCTCACTGTAACACTCTCTGATATAGCCCACACCCCTCACTGTAACACTCTCTGATATACCCCACACCCCTCACTGTAACACACCCTGATATACCCCACACCCCTCTCTGTAACACACTCTGATATACCCCACACCCCTCACTGTAACACACCCTGATATATCCCACACCCCTCACTGTAACACTCTCTGATATACCCCACACCCCTCACTGTAACACTCTCTGATATACCCCACACCCCTCACTGTAACACACCCTGATATACCCCACACCCCTCACTGTAACACACCCTGATATACCCCACACCCCTCACTGTAACACACCCTGATATACCCCACACCCCTCACTGTAACACACCCTGATATACCCCACACCCCTCACAGTAACACTCTCTGATATGCCCCACACCCCTCACTGTAACACTCTCTGATATACCCCACACCCCTCACTGTAACACACCCTGATATACCCCACACCCCTCACTGTAACGCACTCTGATATACCACACACCCCTCACTGTAACACACCCTGATATACCCCACACCCCTCACTGTAACACTCTCTGATATACCACACACCCCTCACTGTAACACTCTCTGATATACCCCACACCCCTCACTGTAACACACCCTGATATACCCCACACCCCTCACTGTAACACACCCTGATATATCCCACACCCCTCACCGTAACACACCCTGATATACCCCACACCCCTCACTGTAACACTCTCTGATATACCCCACACCCCTGACTGTAACACACCCTGATATACCCCACACCCCTCACCGTAACACACCTTGATATACCCCACACCCCTCACTGAAACACACCCTGATATACCCCACACCCCTCACTGTAACACTCTCTGATATAGCCCACACCCCTCACTGTAACACACTCTGATATACCCCACACCCCTCACTGTAACACTCTCTGATATACCCCACACCCCTCACTGTAACACTCTCTGATATACCCCACACCCCTCACTGTAACACACCCTGATATACCCCACACCCCTCACTGTAACACTCTCTGATATACCCCACACCCCTCACTGTAACACTCTCTGATATACCCCACACCCCTCACTGTAACACACCCTGATATACCCCACACCCCTCACTGTAACACACCCTGATATACCCCACACCCCTCACTGTAACACACTCTGATATACCCCACACCCCTCACTGTAAAACACCCTGATATACCCCACACCCCTCACTGTAACACACCCTGATATACCCCACACCCCTCACTGTAACACACTCTGATATACCCCACACCCCTCACTGTAACACACCCTGATATACCCCACACCCCTCACTGTAACACTCTGATATACCCCACACCCCTCACTGTAACACACCCTGATATACCCCACACCCCTCACTGTAACACACCCTGATATACCCCACACCCCTCACTGTAACACACCCTGATATACCCCACACCCCTCACTGTAACACACCCTGATATACCCCACACCCCTCTCTGTAACACACCCTGATATACCCCACACCCCTCACTGTAACACTCTCTGATATAGCCCACACCCCTCACTGTAACACTCTCTGATATACCCCACACCCCTCACTGTAACACACCCTGATATACCCCACACCCCTCTCTGTAACACACTCTGATATACCCCACACCCCTCACTGTAACACACCCTGATATATCCCACACCCCTCACTGTAACACTCTCTGATATACCCCACACTCCTCACTGTAACACTCTCTGATATACCCCACACCCCTCACTGTAACACTCTCTGATATACCCCACACCCCTCACTGTAACACACCCTGATATACCCCACAGCCCTCACTGTAACACACCCTGATATACCCCACACCCCTCACTGTAACACTCTCTGATATACCCCACACCCCTCACTGTAACACTCTCTGATATACCCCACACCCCTCACTGTAACACACCCTGATATACCCCACACCCCTCACTGTCACACTCTCTGATAAACCCCACACCCCTCACTGTAACACTCTCTGATATACCCCACACCCCTCACTGTAACACTCTCTGATATACCCCACACCCCTCAGTGTAACACTCTCTGATATACCCCACACCCCTCACTGTAACACACCCTGATATACCCCACACCCCTCACTGTAACCCTCTCTGATATACCCCACACCCCTCACTGTAACACACCCTGATATACCCCACACCCCTCACTGTAACCCTCTCTGATATACCCCACACCCCTCACTGTAACACACCCTGATATACCCCACACCCCTCACTGTAACCCTCTCTGATATACCCCACACCCCTCACTGTAACCCTCTCTGATATACCCCACACCCCTCACTGTAACACACTCTGATATACCCCACACCCCCCTCACTGTAACACACCTGATATACCCCTCACCCCTCACTGTAACACACTCTGATATACCCCACACCCCTCACTGTAACGCTCTCTGATATACCCCACACCCCTCACTGTAACGCTCTCAGATATACCCCACACCCCTCACTGTAACACTCTCTGATATACCCCACACCCCTCAGTGTAACACTCTCTGATATACCCCACACCCCTCACTGTAACACACCCTGATATACCCCACACCCCTCACTGTAACCCTCTCTGATATACCCCACACCCCTCAGTGTAACACTCTCTGATATACCCCACACCCCTCACTGTAACACACCCTGATATACCCCACACCCCTCACTGTAACACTCTCTGATATACCCCACACCCCTGACTGTAACACACCCTGATATACCCCACACCCCTCACCGTAACACACCTTGATATACCCCACACCCCTCACTGAAACACACCCTGATATACCCCACACCCCTCACTGTAACACTCTCTGATATAGCCCACACCCCTCACTGTAACACTCTCTGATATACCCCACACCCCTCACTGTAACACTCTCTGATATACCCCACACCCCTCACTGTAACACACCCTGATATACCCCACACCCCTCACTGTAACACACCCTGATATACCCCACACCCCTCACTGTAACACACTCTGATATACCCCACACCCCTCACTGTAAAACACCCTGATATACCCCACACCCCTCACTGTAACACTCTGATATACCCCACACCCCTCACTGTAACACACCCTGATATACCCCACACCCCTCACTGTAACACACCCTGATATACCCCACACCCCTCACTGTAACACTCTCTGATATACCCCACACCCCTCACTGTAATACTCTCTGATATACCCCACACCCCTCACCGTAACACACCTTGATATACCCCACACCCCTCACTGAAACACTCTCTGATATACCCCACACCCCTCACTGTAACACTCGCTGATATACCCCACACCCCTCACTGTAACACTCTCTGATATACCCCACACCCCTCACTGTAACACACCCTGATATACCCCACACCCCTCACTGTAACACAATCTGATATACCCCACACCCCTCACTGTAACACACCCTGATATACCCCACACCCCTCACTGTAACACACCCTGATATACCCCACACCCCTCACTGTAACACACTCTGATATACCCCACACCCCTCACTGTAACACACCCTGATATACCCCACACCCCTCAATGTAACACTCTCTGATATACCCCACACCCCTCTCTGTAACACACCCTGATATACCCCACACCCCTCACTGTAACACTCTCTGATATAGCCCACACCCCTCACTGTAACACTCTCTGATATACCCCACACCCCTCACTGTAACACACCCTGATATACCCCACACCCCTCTCTGTAACACACTCTGATATACCCCACACCCCTCACTGTAACACACCCTGATATATCCCACACCCCTCACTGTAACACTCTCTGATATACCCCACACCCCTCACTGTAACACTCTCTGATATACCCCACACCCCTCACTGTAACACACCCTGATATACCCCACACCCCTCACTGTAACACACCCTGATATACCCCACACCCCTCACTGTAACACACCCTGATATACCCCACACCCCTCACTGTAACACACCCTGATATACCCCACACCCCTCACAGTAACACTCTCTGATATGCCCCACACCCCTCACTGTAACACTCTCTGATATACCCCACACCCCTCACTGTAACACACCCTGACATACCCCACACCCCTCACTGTAACGCACTCTGATATACCACACACCCCTCACTGTAACACACCCTGATATACCCCACACCCCTCACTGTAACACTCTCTGATATACCACACACCCCTCACTGTAACACTCTCTGATATACCCCACACCCCTCACTGTAACACACCCTGATATACCCCACACCCCTCACTGTAACACACCCTGATATATCCCACACCCCTCACCGTAACACACCCTGATATACCCCACACCCCTCACTGTAACACTCTCTGATATACCCCACACCCCTGACTGTAACACACCCTGATATACCCCACACCCCTCACCGTAACACACCTTGATATACCCCACACCCCTCACTGAAACACACCCTGATATACCCCACACCCCTCACTGTAACACTCTCTGATATAGCCCACACCCCTCACTGTAACACTCTCTGATATACCCCACACCCCTCACTGTAACACTCTCTGATATACCCCACACCCCTCACTGTAACACACCCTGATATACCCCACACCCCTCACTGTAACACACCCTGATATACCCCACACCCCTCACTGTAACACACTCTGATATACCCCACACCCCTCACTGTAAAACACCCTGATATACCCCACACCCCTCACTGTAACACACCCTGATATACCCCACACCCCTCACTGTAACACACTCTGATATACCCCACACCCCTCACTGTAACACACCCTGATATACCCCACACCCCTCACTGTAACACTCTGATATACCCCACACCCCTCACTGTAACACACCCTGATATACCCCACACCCCTCACTGTAACACACCCTGATATACCCCACACCCCTCACTGTAACACACCCTGATATACCCCACACCCCTCACTGTAACACACCCTGATATACCCCACACCCCTCTCTGTAACACACCCTGATATACCCCACACCCCTCACTGTAACACTCTCTGATATAGCCCACACCCCTCACTGTAACACTCTCTGATATACCCCACACTCCTCACTGTAACACTCTCTGATATACCCCACACCCCTCACTGTAACACACCCTGATATACCCCACACCCCTCTCTGTAACACACCCTGATATACCCCACACCCCTCACTGTAACACACCCTGATATATCCCACACCCCTCACTGTAACACTCTCTGATATACCCCACACTCCTCACTGTAACACTCTCTGATATACCCCACACCCCTCACTGTAACACTCTCTGATATACCCCACACCCCTCACTGTAACACACCCTGATATACCCCACAGCCCTCACTGTAACACACCCTGATATACCCCACACCCCTCACTGTAACACTCTCTGATATACCCCACACCCCTCACTGTAACACACCCTGATATACCCCACACCCCTCACTGTCACACTCTCTGATAAACCCCACACCCCTCACTGTAACACTCTCTGATATACCCCACACCCCTCACTGTAACACACTCTGATATACCCCACACCCCTCACTGTAACACACCCTGATATACCCCTCACCCCTCACTGTAACGCTCTCTGATATACCCCACACCCCTCAGTGTAACACTCTCTGATATACCCCACACCCCTCACTGTAACACACCCTGATATACCCCACACCCCTCACTGTAACCCTCTCTGATATACCCCACACCCCTCACTGTAACACACCCTGATATACCCCACACCCCTCACTGTAACCCTCTCTGATATACCCCACACCCCTCACTGTAACACACCCTGATATACCCCACACCCCTCACTGTAACCCTCTCTGATATACCCCACACCCCTCACAGTAACCCTCTCTGATATACCCCACACCCCTCACTGTAACACACTCTGATATACCCCACACCCCCCTCACTGTAACACACCTGATATACCCCTCACCCCTCACTGTAACACACTCTGATATACCCCACACCCCTCACTGTAACGCTCTCTGATATACCCCACACCCCTCACTGTAACGCTCTCTGATATACCCCACACCCCTCACTGTAACACTCTCTGATATACCCCACACCCCTCAGTGTAACACTCTCTGATATACCCCACACCCCTCACTGTAACACACCCTGATATACCCCACACCCCTCACTGTAACCCTCTCTGATATACCCCACACCCCTCAGTGTAACACTCTCTGATATACCCCACACCCCTCACTGTAACACACCCTGATATACCCCACACCCCTCACTGTAACCCTCTCTGATATACCCCACACCCCTCACTGTAACACACCCTGATATACCCCACACCCCTCACTGTAACCCTCTCTGATATACCCCACACCCCTCACTGTAACCCTCTCTGATATACCCCACACCCCTCACTGTAACCCTCTCTGATATACCCCACATACCCTGGCAGTGCCTTATTAATGAAACCTCTCTGTTTTCGGCAGGGGTGTGTGTGAAAGCATGAGAGTCCATCTGGGCCGAGATGCCTGGCTAGAGACAGCCTCAATCTCCAGGACCTGAATCCTCTCCAGATTGGGACAGGACATCCCGCGAATCTCTCGCAGTTTTCCGATCACGCTGATGGACTGGAAATGACATCTCCGCGGGAAGGCATGGTGCACCAAACCCACTCCCTGCCAAATCTCCAACTTCAATAAACCAATCCGTCCTGAACTGCAAATCGCATGACAGGAGTAAAGCTCCCTCTACACTGTCCCCCACCATCCTAGGGACAGGGACAGCACGGGGTTAGATACAGAGTAAAGCTCCCTCTACACTGTCCCCCCCCACCCCAGGGGGACAGGGACAGCACGGGGATAGATACAGAGTGAAGCTCCCCCTACACTGTCCCCCACCATCCCAGGGACAGGGATAGGGACAGCACGGGGTTAGATACAGAGTAAAGCTCCCCTCTACACTGTCCCCCCCCACCCCAGGGGGACAGGGACAGCACGGGGATAGATACAGAGTGAAGCTCCCCCTACACTGTCCCCCACCATCCCAGGGACAGGGACAGCACGGGGATAGATACAGAGTAAAGCTCACTCTACACTGTCCCCCCTATCCCAGGGACAGGGACAGCACGGGGTTAGATATAGAGCAAAGCTCCCTCTACACTGTCCCCCACCATCGCACGGAGAGGGACAGCACGGGGTTAGATACAGAGTAAAGCTTCTCTACACTGTCCCCCCCATCAAACACTCCCAGGGACAGGGACAGCCCGGGGTTAGATACAGAGTAAAGCTTCCTCTACACTGTCCCCCCCATCAAACACTCCCAGGGACAGGGACAGCACAGGGTTAGATACAGAGTAAAGCTTCCTCTACACTGTCTCCCACTATTAGAGGGACAGGGACAGCACGGGGTTAGATACAGAGTAAAGCTTCCTCTACACTGTCCCCCATCCCAGGGACAGGGACAGCACCGGGTTAGATACAGAGTAAAGCTCCCTCTACACTGTCCCCCATCCCAGGGACAGCACAGGGTTAGATACAGAGTAAAGCTCCCTCTACACTGTTCCCCCCCCATCAAACACTCCCAGGGACAGGGACAGCACGGGGTTAGATACAGAGTAAAGCTCCCTCTACACTGTCCCCCTATCAAACACTCCCAGAGACAGGGACAGCGCGTAGTTAGATACAGAGGAAAGCTCCCTCTACACTGTTCACCCCCATCAAACACTCCCAGGGACAGGGACAGCACGGGGTTAGATACAGAGTAAAGCTCCCTCTACACTGTCCCCCCATCCCAGGGACAGGGACAGCACGGGGTTAGATACAGGGTAAAGCTCCCTCTACACTGTCCCCCCCCATCCCAGGGACAGCATGGGGTTAGATACAGAGTAAAGCTCCCCCTACACTGTCCCCCCCATCCCAGGGACAGCACGGGGTTAGATACAGAGTAAAGCTCCCTCTACGCTGTCCCCCATCAAACTCTCCCAGGGACAGGGACAGCACGGGGTTAGATACAGAGTAAAGCTCCCTCTACACTGTCCCCCCCCATCAAACACTCCCAGGGACAGGGACAGCACGGGGTTAGATACAGAGTAAAGCTCTCTCTACACTGTTAAAAAGGGACTCTCTCCTTCAGGGACCCCCGTTAAAGGGGGAGTCTCTCCCTCGGGGGACCCCCGTTAAAGGGGGAGTCTCTCCCTCGGGGACCCCCCTGTTAAAGGGGGAGTCTCTCCCTCACGGACCCCCGTCAAAGGGGGAGTCTCTCCCTCGGGGACCCCTGTTAAAGGGCGAGTCTCTCCCTCACGGACCCCCGTTAAAGGGGGAGTCTCTCCCTCGGGGACCCCTGTTAAAGGGCGAGTCTCTCCCTCACGGACCCCCCGTTAAAGGGGGAGTCTCTCCCTCACAGCCCCCCGTTAAAGGGGGAGTCTCTCCCTCGGGGACCCCCGTTAAAGGGGGAGTCTCTCCCTCATGGACCCCCGTTTAAAGGGGGAGTCTCTCCTTCGGGGACCCCCGTTAAAGGGGGAGTCTCTCCCTCGGGGACCCCCCGTTAAAGGGGGAGTCTCTCCCTCACGGACCCCCGTTAAAGGGGGAGTCTCTCCCTCGGGGACCCCCGTTAAAGGGGGAGTCTCTCCCTCACGGACCCCCGTTAAAGGGGGAGTCTCTCCCTCAGGGACCCCCATCAAAGGGGGAGACTCTCCCTCATGGACCCCCGTTAAAGGGGGAGTCTCTCCCTCAGGGAACCCGTTAAAGGGGGAGTCTCTCCCTCGGGGGACCCCCGTTAAAGGGGGAGTCTCTCCCTCGGGGGACCCCCGTTAAAGGGGGAGTCTCTCCCTCAGGGACCCCTGTTAAAGGGGGAGTCTCTCCCTCGGGGACCCCCCGTTAAAGGGGGAGTCTCTCCCTCACGGACCCCCGTTAAAGGGGGAGTCTCTCCCTCAGGGACCCCCGTTAAAGGGGGAGTCTCTCCCTCGGGGACCCCCGTTTAAAGGGGGAGTCTCTCCCTCACGGACCCCTGTTAAAGGGGGAGTCTCTCCCTCGGGGGACCCCCGTTAAAGGGGGAGTCTCTCCCTCGGGGACCCCCGTTTAAAGGGGGAGTCTCTCCCTCGGGGACCCCCGTTAAAGGGGGAGTCTCTCCCTCACGGACCCCCCGTTAAAGGGGGAGTCTCTCCCTCGGGGGACCCCCGTTAAAGGGGGAGTCTCTCCCTCGGGGACCCCTGTTAAAGGGGGAGTCTCTCCCTCGGGGACCCCCGTTAAAGGGGGAGTCTCTCCTTCGGGACCCCCGTTAAAGGGGGAGTCTCTCCCTCATGGACCCCCGTTAAAGGGGTTGTCTCTCCCTCGGGGACCCCCGTTAAAGGGGGAGTCTCTCCCTTGGGGACCCCCGATAAAGGGGGGAGTCTCTCCCTCGGGGGACCCCCGTTAAAGGGGGAGTCTCTCCCTCGGGGACCCCCGTTAAAGGGGGAGTCTTTCCCTCATGGACCCCCGTTAAAGGGGGAGTCTCTCCCTCGAGGACCCCCGTTAAAGGGGAAGTCTCTCCCTCTGGGACCCCCGTTAAAGGGGGAGTCTCTCCCTCGGGGACCCCCGTTAAAGGGGGAGTCTCTCCCTCAGGGACCCCCGTTAAAGGGGGAGTCTCTCCCTCATGGACCCCCGTTAAAGGGGGAGTCTCTCCCTCGGGGACCCCCGTTAAAGGGCGAGTCTCTCCCTCACAGACCCCCGTTAAAGGGGGAGTCTCTCCCTCGGGGACCCCCGTTAAAGGGGGAGTCTCTCCCTCGGGGACCCCCATTAAAGGGGGAGTCTCTCCCTCATGGACCCCCGTTAAAGGGGGAGTCTCTCCCTCGGGGACCCCCGTTAAAGGGGGAGTCTCTCCCTTCGGGACCCCCATTAAAGGGGGTGTCTCTCCCTCGGGGACCCCCGTTAAAGGGGGAGTCTCTCCCTCATGGACCCCCGTTAAAGGGGGAGTCTCTCCCTCGGGGACCCCCGTTAAAGGGGGAGTCTCTCCCTCATGGACCCCCGTTAAAGGGGGAGTCTCTCCCTCGGGGACCCCCGTTAAAGGGGGAGTCTCTCCCTCACGGACCCCCGTTAAAGGGGAAGTCTCTCCCTCGGGGACCCCCGTTAAAGGGGGAGTCTCTCCCTCGGGGACCCCCGTTAAAGGGGGAGTCTCTCCCTCATGGACCCCCGTTAAAGGGGGAGTCTCTCCCTCGGGGACCCCCCGTTAAAGGGGGAGTCTCTCCCTCACGGACCCCCGTTAAAGGGGGAGTCTCTCCCTCGGGGACCCCCCGTTAAAGGGGAGTCTCTCCCTCACGGACCCCCGTTAAAGGGGGAGTCTCTCCCTCACGGACCCCCGTTAAAGGGGGAGTCTCTCCCTCGGGGACCCCTGTTAAAGGGGGAGTGTGATTAATATTCGATGAACACAGTGAACATCTTTTGTAATGAACGGTCACATTTATTTCCGAATATCTCTCCAGGCCAAAGCAGGTTTGAACTGAAAGCGATCGATAATTTCCACAAAGAACCACAACAGGATGGAAACAGCTGACCAAGTTTGGTTCGATAACTGATTGTCTCATTCCGAGATCCAGGACTATGTCTCCGCCCAACATCTCCGGAAGGATTTGGGACCAGCATCCGTCACCAACTCCATACATTTCCTCTTTAACATTGTCAGGTGATTCTCCCAACCCCTCTCTCTCACACACACACACTCCTGTATCTGGGGAGGTCTCTCTAACCTTCTCTCTCTCTCTCACACACACACTCCTGTATCTGGGGAGGTCTCTCTAACCCTCTCTCTCACACACACACACTCCTGTATCTGGGGAGGTCTCTCTAACCCTCTCTCTCACACACACACACACTCCTGTATCTGGGGAGGTCTCTCTAACCCTCTCTCTCACACACACACACACTCCTGTATCTGGGGAGGTCTCTCTAACCCTCTCTCTCTCTCACACACTCCTGTATCTGGGGAGGTCTCTCTAACCCTCTCTCTCTCTCACACACACACTCCTGTATCTGGGAGGTCTCTCTAACCCTCTCTCTCACACACACACACTCCTGTATCTGGGGAGGTCTCTCTAACCCTCTCTCTCTCTCACACACACACACTCCTGTATCTGGGGAGGTCTCCTCTAACCCTCTCTCTCTCTCACACACACACACTCCTGTATCTGGGGAGGTCTCTCTAACCCTCTCTCTCTCTCACACACACACACTCCTGTATCTGGGGAGGTCTCTCTAACCCTCTCTCTCTCTCACACACACACTCCTGTATCTGGGGAGGTCTCTCTAACCCTCTCTCTCTCTCACACACACACTCCTGTATCTGGGGAGGTCTCTCTAACCCTCTCTCTCACACACACACACACACACACACTCCTGTATCTGGGGAGGTCTCTCTAACCCTCTCTCTCTCACACACACACACTCCTGTATCTGGGGAGGTCTCTCTAACCCTCTCTCACACACACACACACACACACACACTCCTGTATCTGGGGAGGTCTCTCTAACCCTCTCTCTCACACACACACACACTCCTGTATCTGGGGAGGTCTCTCTAACCCTCTCTCTCTCTCTCTCACACACACACTCCTGTATCTGGGGAGGTCTCTCTAACCCTCTCTCTCTCTCACACACACACTCCTGTATCTGGGGAGGTCTCTCTAACCCTCTCTCACACACACACACACACACACACTCCTGTATCTGGGGAGGTCTCTCTAACCCTCTCTCTCACACACACACACACTCCTGTATCTGGGGAGGTCTCTCTAACCCTCTCTCTCTCACACACACACACACACTCCTGTATCTGGGGAGGTCTCTCTAACCCTCTCTCTCTCACACACACACTCCTGTATCTGGGGAGGTCTCTCTAACCCTCTCTCACACACACACACACACACACTCCTGTATCTGGGGAGGTCTCTCTAACCCTCTCTCACACACACACACACACACACTCCTGTATCTGGGGAGGTCTCTCTAACCCTCTCTCTCTCACACACACACTCCTGTATCTGGGGAGGTCTCTCTAACCCTCTCTCTCACACACACACACACTCCTGTATCTGGGGAGGTGTCTCTAACCCTCTCTCTCTCACACACACTCCTGTATCTGGGGAGGTCTCTCTAACCCTCTCTCTCACACACACACACACTCCTGTATCTGGGGAGGTCTCTCTAACCCTCTCTCTCACACACACACTCCTGTATCTGGGGAGGTCTCTCTAACCCTCTCTCTCACACACACACACACTCCTGTATCTGGGGAGGTCTCTCTAACCCTCTCTCTCACACACACACACACACACACTCCTGTATCTGGGGAGGTCTCTCTAACCCTCTCTCTCTCACACACACACTCCTGTATCTGGGGAGGTCTCTCTAACCCTCTCTCTCACACACACACACACTCCTGTATCTGGGGAGGTCTCTCTAACCCTCTCTCTCACACACACACACACTCCTGTATTTGGGGAGGTCTCTCTAACCCTCTCTCTCACACACACACACACTCCTGTATCTGGGGAGGTCTCTCTAACCCTCTCTCTCACACACACACTCTCCTGTATCTGGGGAGGTCTCTCTAACCCTCTCTCTCTCTCACACACACACACTCCTGTATCTGGGGAGGTCTCTCTAACCCTCTCTCTCTCACACACACACACTCCTGTATCTGGGGAGGTCTCTCGAACCCTCTCTCACACACACACACACACACACTCCTGTATCTGGGGAGGTCTCTCTAACCCTCTCTCTCTCACACACACACAACACACACTCCTGTATCTGGGGAGGTCTCTCTAACCCTCTCTCTCACACACACACACACACTCCTGTATCTGGGGAGGTCTCTCTAACCCTCTCTCTCACACACACACGCTCCTGTATCTGGGGAGGTCTCTCTAACCCTCTCTCTCTCTCACACACACACACTCCTGTATCTGGGGAGGTCTCTCTAACCCTCTCTCTCTCACACACACACACTCCTGTATCTGGGGAGGTCTCTCTAACCCTCTCTCTCACACACACACTCCTGTATCTGGGGAGGTCTCTCTAACCCTCTCTCACACACACACACTCCTGTATCTGGGGAGGTCTCTCTAACCCTCTCTCTCACACACACACACACTCCTGTATCTGGGGAGGTCTCTCTAACCCTCTCTCTCTCACACACACACTCCTGTATCTGGGGAGGTCTCTCTAACCCTCTCTCACTCACACACACACACACTCCTGTATCTGGGGAGGTCTCTCTAACCCTCTCTCTCTCCCACACACACACTCCTGTATCTGGGGAGGTCTCTCTAACCCTCTCTCTCTCAGACACACACACACACTCCTGTATCTGGGGAGGTCTCTCTCACCCTCTCTCTCTCTCTCACACACACACACTCCTGTATCTGGGGAGGTCTCTCTAACCCTCTCTCTCTCACACACACACACACTCCTGTATCTGGGGAGGTCTCTCTAACCCTCTCTCTCTCAGACACACACACTCCTGTATCTGGGGAGGTCTCTCTAACCCTCTCTCTCTCACACACACACTCCTGTATCTGGGGAGGTCTCTCTAACCCTCTCTCTCTCAGACACACACACTCCTGTATCTGGGGAGGTCTCTCTCACCCTCTCTCTCTCTCTCACACACACTCCTGTATCTGGGGGGGTCTCTCTAACCCTCTCTCTCACACACACACACACACTCCTGTATCTGGGGAGGTCTCTCTAACCCTCTCTCTCTCTCACACACACACACTCCTGTATCTGGGGAGGTCTCTCTAACCCTCTCTCTCTCTCTCTCACACACACACTCCTGTATCTGGGGAGGTCTCTCTAACCCTCTCTCACACACACACTCCTGTATCTGGGGAGGTCTCTCTAACCCTCTCGCACACACACACTCCTGTATCTGGGGAGGTCTCTCTAACCCTCTCTCACACACACACACACTCCTGTATCTGGGGAGGTCTCTCTAACCCTCTCTCTCTCAGACACACACACTCCTGTATCTGGGGAGGTCTCTCTCACCCTCTCTCTCTCTCTCACACACACACACTCCTGCATCTGGGGAGGTCTCTCTAACCCCCTCTCTCTCACACACACACTCCTGTATCTGGGGAGGTCTCTCTCACCCTCTCTCTCTCTCTCACACACACACACTCCTGTATCTGGGGAGGTCTCTCTAACCCTCTCTCTCTCACACACACACTCCTGTATCTGGGGAGGTCTCTCTAACCCTCTCTCTCTCAGACACACACACTCCTGTATCTGGGGGGGTCTCTCTAACCCTCTCTCTCACACACACACACTCCTGTATCTGGGGAGGTCTCTCTAACCCTCTCTCACACACACACACACACTCCTGTATCTGGGGAGGTCTCTCTAACCCTCTCTCTCACACACACACACACACTCCTGTATCTGGGGAGGTCTCTCTAACCCTCTCTCTCTCAGACACACACACTCCTGTATCTGGGGAGGTCTCTCTAACCCTCTCTCTCTCTCACACACACACACACTCCTGTATCTGAGGAGGTCTCTCTAACCCTCTCTCTCTCAGACACACACACTCCTGTATCTGGGGAGGTCTCTCTCACCCTCTCTCTCTCTCTCACACACACTCCTGTATCTGGGGGGGTCTCTCTAACCCTCTCTCTCTCTCACACACACACACACTCCTGTATCTGGGGAGGTCTCTCTAACCCTCTCTCTCACACACACACACACTCCTGTATCTGGGGAGGTCTCTCTAACCCTCTCTCTCTCACACACACACACACTCCTGTATCTGGGGAGGTCTCTCTAACCCTCTCTCTCTCTCACACACACACACACTCCTGTATCTGGGGAGGTCTCTCTAACCCCCCCCACTTCCTAACTCTCTCTCGTGAGCTAATCGCTACTGTCTTGACTCATTCCATTGGCTCTTAGGCCTTAAGCCTGATAATCGGCCAATGGCCTTCCAGTTCCCAATGGGTTGACCTCCTCACCCACAATCTGACCCCTGTCACCCCTCAGTCCTGCCAGGGCCTGGCGATGGGAGGGCGTGGGGCGCGCAATTACTTCTCCCCGCTCCCCAGTTGGTCTCTGTCTCGGTTTTAGCGACCTGCTGAATGAGATGCAGGTTCCCACGATGCTCCAGGGCCTAAAATGGCTGCCTACTCTCCATAAGGAATGCACCCCGCCCAACCTACGGGGATGCGCCCTGAGCATCGTAGGAAATGTGCCAAGGGCTGTCGGAGGCCCATAATTAGCAGGGAATGCCCCCAAGGCCTCATGGGAAAGGTGCCCTGTAGTTACGGAGGTCCGTACGCAGCACCGGGGGCCCCAGAGCATCATGGGAAAGGCGCAAATGGCGTCCGGAGGCTCACGGGGAGCAGGGAAGACCCCAAAGCACCATGGGAAAGGCGCCAAGGGGCTTCCGGAGCCCCACACGAAATAGGGGTGGCCCAAAAGCATCATGGGAAACAAGCCAGGCGGCTCCGGAGGCCCTTACGGAGCAGGG